>NC_135504.1:22348047-22613047 GCF_052857255.1 Amblyomma americanum | reverse complement strand
AGACAATTAATTGCACTAATTGCAATTAGGCCCAAGGTGGCTGCAAACTCACGCAAACAGTTTTCCTCCTTTTCACTTTGTAAAAGCTTAAGAGAACGAGTACCCGGATGTACTGAAACAGATTTTTTCCTTACAGGAACTCGAAAACCCTCTCAGCTGCCTGCACTATTTTATCGGTTTTTATTTTTTCGCAATAATCAAGCGATAATAGTGGCAGTCAATGACAATGTCGGTATTGTGGAGAGATACCAGCTTTGTACTCTCGGCTCGAGTTCCTGGAACATGGGCAAGACACGCTCGCACTATATGCATGACATTGTGACATTGTGTCTTCTAGTCCCACAGCGTAGGTACAAGGTAATTGTCTCATGTATCAGAAAATGTTCTTGTCAATCTGCCTCTTTTTCATCCCCGTTGGCATTCAATCAACCCACCTCTTTTGCGTGACTCCACCCACATGGACTGCTTGGCTCGGCTACGACCGGCTGGAGGATCAGCTAGCCATGGCGAGCCAGGACCACGGCATCATCACCTCTGTGATATGTCTACTGTAAATAAAGTTGTTCTCTCTCATAACGATTCTGGGATCGAACACCAAGCCTTGGCCTGTCCTCCATTGTTAGTATATTCGATAAAATACAGCATCAACGACGTTCAGCTCCTCGTTATGTGCAGGCATATCGCTATATTCAGGCAGTGTTTCAAAGGTGGCAGCAACAATGGTTGCTGTTTTTTTGCTTTTTGTGTTTTTTTTTGTAGCCCCGCCGCGGTCAAGGCAGCCTGGTCACTTTTGGTAAAAACTGTACAGTCGTGAGCAATATACGAGGGAACAAACTTTGAGCCTTCATTTCTTGATTACTCCGCAATTGTGTGAGACAATCAAACATTTTTCTATTTTCTAGATAGTTCACCTCTTGGCGTATAACATCGAAAAGTCATGCTCAAATTTAGTGGAGAAATTGCCAGAACTTTTGCGCAAAGAGTTTGTTCCCTCTTATACTGCTCACGGCTGTACAAGCAATGATGCCAGATTGGCTATAAAAGCTGAATACGAGAAGCCACAAAGACGTTCAAAGCCGACCGTTTATAGGTAACCTGCAATTGACGTCGTGGCCGCCATGATGGTGGACCGCAGAGTATTTCCGTAGCCCACATCGCCGGAGATAGCGATAAGCTATATATTAGACAAGCGCGAAGACTTTCCCCGGTGCTCTGGTCGACCAACATGACGTCACGGCCTTGCGGTGCAGGCCATCCATAAAGATTCATGCGGTTCCAATCTTTCCATATTTTCAACTGCCACACCAGTGACATAGGGTTCATGAAGTTACCCAGGGGAAAAACTGGCGCTGCTATTGCTCACCCACAGCGAGAATGCTGAGAAATGTCAACTTCATGTTTGGCTGACTATAGTCATTAGCTGAAAGCGGTGATTCTGCGGCAGGACAACAGATTTATCTCGAAGCAAACATTTAGAATGCAGAAAACTGTACGGATTATCGTACAGGCATTTGATGTTGTGTACGTGATAGTAGAAAGAGTATTCTTGAGTTTCAATAATTATCGTTTAGCCCACGTAATAGGAAAAATCGCAGCGCAGCAATGATTCCTCAGCCGAATCCACGTTTTATGCCAAACGATCACAAAGCCAACAGAATGGCAAGGGTGTAACGTAGTTCAACCGAGCACACGCGTGCGAAAGCACACTTAAGCTCCACCTTAAGGATTTTAGTGAGTTAATGACCATATATGCAGAATCGGTTATTCTCTATGTAACGTTCATAGATCGCGGCGACTCCTCGTGCCACCGCTATCAGCGCAGTGGCGCTGCGGTCAACCGCTGCGCCACTGCACTGTAAGATGGCTGTTTCTATCACAGCCACCGGTAGGTATTGTGCGACTCATGTTGCTCTTGCCGAGTAACCTCTCGCGACCAGTTATTAATTTAACTGCCACCTGCCATGCTGGTCAGTTTGCTCACAATCGGGTGGGCAGGTTGTGATGACGCAACAAGGTTACGTCATCTAGGTGGCACGGTGCCCTCCTCCCATTGGCTACAGCTGGCGCGACGCCCGTCCGAACTAAGCCGAGCTTACCCGAGTAACTCGCACTCGGGTAAGCTCGGCTTAGTTCGGAACACAAGACAAGATTCTAGCTAGGGGTTGGTGCGTCTGGAATAGCGCTTTGGCACTAAAACGAAGTTCACACTTTTCGGCATTGCCACAGTCCATGAAGCGCTCTTTAAGGAACGTACTTCGACAGTGGCGCCTCTTTTCTCTGCCGGAAGTTTTGAGAACCTCTACGAGTGTTGGCTCACACACAATACCGCACCAGATGTTCCCTTTGTATTATATGCGTGACAATACGGTGACCAATACGGTTTCGACGCCAGACGCGTGCGGAGGCCAGGCGAGCGGGCTACGACACTCCTGCCAGCACTGGTCTCGTGGGCTGGTGACCTTCGTAGTGAAGTGGTGCGGCACGAATCCGCGCCACGGTCATTATTCAACAGGTTGCGCCACCGATTCCGCCGGGAACTTGGGTCTGCGGGGACCAGACGACAATCAGCGGTCGTTTGGGGGCGTGCACATCGCCGCAAGGGGGCGTTGTTCCTCCGCCATCTTCTTAGCAAAGAACAAAGAAAAAATGAAGGGAAAGAGAGAAAAAATGAGACGGGAAAACCGTAGGAAACTCGACTGCGCAGGGAAAACTGCAGATCACCGACCGCGACGAATGGATACAACGAAACGCGGCGTGGTTCCAGCAGACGATTCGGAGCGAGGCTCCGAGGTAGGCAGGCAATGAAAATAACTCAAAACATTTTGGGCCGAACCTCGTTAAGTCTACAACAAAAAAAGGCATAGAAAAGATCCGCCCTCGGTGGTCAAGGCTGCCTAGCAAGCAAAAACTGAGCGAAAAACTCAACTTTCATTTTCTTTGTTTTTCATAGATGCGGTTGCCCGGTCGTCTGCTGGTGCGGTCCAGGTAGCAGACGACTGCTCTTACGCGTCGTCTGTTAATACGGCCTTGAAAATTCGGTTGACCGCGCGGCCTACGTGGTGGCGCTGCCACTGATTGATGTTGGCAGGCTACGCTAAGATGAGCATATATCCCAGTGGTCCACTTATTCACGCTCGGACTACTCTGCTTTGCACGCGCTGAGGAGGAAAGATGAGATATGGCGGCGTTGACTTGTGTGTGTGTACGCCTAGGCCAGCAGGTCTCTCGGGAACGAACGAGCGGTTGGTTACCGCGACCCTGTGGCACTGTGACCATGGCGGGGGTGTGGTTTACCCTTGATGCTCTGAAAAGCACGGGATTCGAACACAGACACGCCTTGGAATCTTCGATGGGGCGTCTAATCGGTACTCCTTGAGTAACAGGCGTACGCAGTGACGAGCAACTGCAGAACGCATCCGCTTCGGCCACAATTTGTTTCAGGCATGCAAGCAGTGTTCTTCCGATGGCTACAGTGTAGGCGCGGTTACATAAATATTGCAAAGAGCACGCCTCCGGCCTACAACTCTGGTGTTGTATGACGCCATATAGAGAGGACCTTAGGACATACATCACTGTAACGGTAAGTGGGATAATTTATCAATATACCAAGGACTTACTCATTTGAACCAATCCTTAAGTTACAACCTTCCCGTTTTGCTATACAAATAATATTTATAATAATATTAATAATAATATATTAATTTGTTTAGCAAGACGGGAGGGTTGTAACTTAAGGATTGGTTCAAATTAGTAAGTCCTTGGTAAATTGATAAATTATCCCACTTACCGTTACAGTAATGTATGTCCTAAGGTCCTCTCTATATGGCGTCATACAACACCAGAGTTGTAGGCCATGACAATTTTGATATTAGCAGCAATTCAACACACAAAATCCGTGACTACTGCCGTGACAATTTACGTCTGTGAAAGAAGCAGACACATGAATTTCCTTGTTCATTGTTTGTGACATCTATACTGTATATTCTAGTTGTTTGCAAGCATTTGCTTTCAGTGATAGTGTGTATTGCGATTTCTTACATGTGTGTTCGCGCTTAGCGTAAGCGTGGATCTGTATGGCCTACCCATGACATTCCGAATTGATGTGAATTATGTGACCCTCGCCCTTCCTTCTGCACTCCCACTATCTCAAGGAGTCGAAACCTTCAGTCAAGCTGTCACCACACCTTTTAGGCCCGACTACTCGTTTGTAAAAAAAATAAACTTGAACATGAAGATCATGCGTGTGCAATGTGAAGAAAACTGATAAGCAAACAAAGGGCCTATGATAATTATCACAAGTGCACAATGTTCCCTACGTTCTCTGGTAGTCGGTTTTGCTATAACGTCTTTCGGAGTGCCTGCTGTCTGGTAGAAAACAAACAGTTCACAACTAAGTTCCTGCCGTTAAAAAGGAACTGAAGACGATATTAAGCACCATGCGCTCCTACCTCGAAAACTTGACGCTCAGTATCCCTAGGCCATTTTAGTGTACTTCGGAAGCTTTGTCTCTTATTATTTCTCACCAAAAGGGCATTATGTAGTGGCGCGTCTTTATTTTCCGGACTCTCAAGTAGTTTTTGTAGCGATAGCTACATTACGGTAGCATTTCTAGCCTTCAGCGTGGCGGCGCCGCCACGCTGTCACGTGGTTGGTCACGTGGTGCGGAGCAGATGACGGCGCTGCGCCGTGGCTGATCACGTGGTTCGTCACGTGACCAAGTTACACTAGGCCAGCTGTAGCTGTCGCGTCACTCCAGGTTTAACCAAAGGTAAACCACCGCCAATTTTGTTGTCAATTGTCACATCTCCGTATCACTTCGCATCGAGGAATGCAACTGTAAATTCTGAAAGAATGTGACTCCTTCATTTGTTTTCCTATTATTACGGATAATACATATTGTAACAGCCACGAAGACTGTGCTGCGAAGATCGCACATTTGACTCCATCTGCATCGCTAATTAAATCCCCGCGCGTAACAATATATATATATATATATATATATATATATATATAGAGAGAGAGAGAGAGAGAGAGAGATGAGAATGTATGAGACAAAATATTGCAAAGAATGTCCCTACTAATGCCGAGCTCAGATAGTAAGGGAACCTCACAGTGTCAACAAATGCCATGACAGATCATATGCGTCCATCAGTCGCGATGCCCTGCTTCCATCTTTATGGTCGACACACTTGTTCTCTATTTTTACTGGTTAAATATAAACAAAACTTCTATAATTCGGATGAAAAGTCAAATGATGACCTATGCCGCAGATCTTTATATATTTCACAACTAAATTACTGCAATTAAAAATGCGCTATATTTCAGATACCTCAAGGGTATTCGGGTGAGGGCTTCACATGAGAGGTGGGCGTACAAATGGTGTTAATAAAACAATGGTTAAACGGCTTTCTAAGAGGATCTGGGCTTGTATGAAGAATGGCACTTGTGGAACATGGCGTTAGCTTCCACAGCCTTGCACCTGATGAATGATACGGAAAACGCATTTGCGATACACACTACATAGCGGGTTTGCACGCCTGCAAGCGTGGACCACAACGTGAAAGCAGGTAATAGAGAGTTTTAGTTTCACGTACGTAGAGGCTTCACGTACGTAGAGCTCTTACGGGTGACCAGTGCGCATGCGCAGAACGCAAAGGGTATGCGCGAGTCTCACGTACGTGCGTGAGATTCGGATTTTTACGTTGCGGTCTTTGCGTTGCTTGCGTACGTAGCGTTGACAAACATGGCGGCGCCCTGCCCGCCGCTTCAAAGCGATCACAGCTTCGTCGCTAATCCCTCGACGCCATATCGTGTTCTAAACTGTTGTATTCGCCTTCGATTTGCCTATTCTTACCCTCGCATAAGGTTTCAAGCGACAAATAGCTTTTGTTTTTCAGACAGAAGGGCGATTTTTCAGCTTCTAAGCCTGACGAAGTAGCGTTGATCGTCGTCATAGCAACGGTCTCGCTATGAATGGATTGACTTAAACACTTGTCTTGGATGATTTAGGCTACTGCTAGGCGTAAAGCGCGGCGTGCTTCGCGTACGTGTAACTATAAGGGTTTCAAACCACCTGCGTGCAGGCTACGTAGACTTCTCACGTTTGCGTACGTGAAACTAACACACTCTAATGCTGTAAACGTCCTCTACGTCTCCGTCATAGACTGTGATACATGGAGCTAGCTGGAGGTGGGTAGAGTCTCGTGGTGATTTGTGCGGGCGCAAGAACGATGATTAGGTTGGAAAGGCGAGTTTTCAGGGAAAATGCGATGTATTTTGTGATACAAAGATAGTCTTCCAATTTTATGGCGTTGCTGGGGTGAGATAGGCCAGCTTTATTTTGAACGTACGTAACACTGATGGAGTACAAATAGTTTATGGCGGTTTAACGTCCCAAAGCGACCCAGGCTATGAGGGACACCGTAGTGAAGAGGTCCGGAAATTTCGACCACTTGGGGTTCCTTCACATGCACTGACATCGCACAACACACGAGCCTCTATGGAATGTAAATTGAAAAGTGTTTTTTTTTAGAAAAGGAAATGGCGCAGTAACGGTCTCGCATATCTCGGTGGACACCTCAACCTCGCCGTAAGGAAGTGATAAAGGACGAGTGAATGAAGAAAGGAAGAAAGAGGTGCCGTAGTGGAGTACTTCGAAATAATTTCGACCACCTGGGGTTCTTTAACGTGCACTGACATCGCACAACACACGCGCCTCTAGAATGTGAACTGAAAATTGTTTTTTGAGGAAAGAAAATTGCTCAGTAACTGTCTCACATATCGCAGTGGACACCAAAACTGCGCCGAAAGGAAGGAACAAAGGAGAGAGTGAAAGAGGAAAGGAAGAAAAAGGTGTCGTAGTGGGGGCTCCGAAATAATTTCGACCACCTGGGGATCTTTAACGTGCACTGACATCGCACAGCACACGGGCGCCTTTGCGTTTCGCCTCCACCGAAACGCAGCCGCCGCGGTCGGGTTCGAACAAAAGAATAATGACTTTCAAGATTTCATGGCAAGGAAAGGTACCTAGCATAATGGGATGGTTATACGAGAAAGAGAGAGGGAGAATAAAATTAATTTAGAGCAATTACGCGGGTGTTACACCCGGTCCGGGAAACCATTGGCCAATACGGCCCTCCAGGCCTGACCGATCAGCTGGCGCTGAAGGAAGGAAAGGAAGGAGGGAAGGAAGGAGGGAAGGAAGGAAGGAAGGAAGGAAGGAAGGAAGGAAGGAGGGAAGGAAGGAAGGAGGGAAGGAAGGAGGGAAGGAAGGAAGGAAGGAAGGAAGGAAGGAGGGAAGGAAGGAAGGAAGGAGGGAAGGAAGGAAGGATGGAAGGAAGGAAGGAAGGAAGGAAGGAGGGAGGGAGGGAAGGAAGGAAGGAGGGAAGGAAGGAAGGAGGGAAGGAAGGAAGGAAGGAGGGAAGGAAGGAAGGAGGGAAGGAAGGAGGGAAGGAAGGAAGGAAGGAAGGAAGGAGGGAAGGAAGGAAGGAGGGAAGGAAGGAAGGATGGAAGGAAGGAAGGAAGGAGAGAGGGAGGGAAGGAAGGAAGGAAGGAAGGAAGGAGGGAAGAAAGGAGGGAAGGAAGGAAGGAGGGAAGGAAGGAAGGAAGGAAAGGAAGGAAGGAAGGAAGGAAGGAAGGAAGGAAGGAAGGAAGGAAGGAAGGAAGGAAGGAAGGAAGGAAGGAAGGAAGGAAGGAAGGAAGGAAGGAAGGAAGGAAAACGTTTATTGAGCTCTAGAGAGTAGGTGAGGAATTTGGCGGAGTCAGATGGTGTCTTCCATCTTCTGAGGAATGGTCGTCTGCCTCTAGTCCAGAGCTCCGCTGTATGCCGCTGCCAGCTGTGCTCGCCAGATCAGCCCAAGTTGGACGTCCTGACGGTCGCTGGAGAGCATTCCTTCCCATTGCTCCGCACTCGGGTTTGGTATTTTTGGTGCCACCTCTATTTTCTGGCAGGCCCACGTTATGTGATAGAGCGTGGGTGCTTCATGGCGCCATGGGTATTTGTCTGTGTATTGTGTGGGTTGTATTTTGTTGAGTGTATTTAGATTCGGGTATGAGCCCGTCTGTAGCAGCCTCCAGGCGACGGCGTCTTCCCTGGAGAGAGATTTATGTGGTGGGGGGTACCGTTTCCTGCAGCCCTTGTAGTGGCTTAAGATTGCCGAGTAAGGGTGAGCTGTGTGTAAGTCAGCTGCGCCTCCCATGCACTGCTCACGCATGGCATAGTTCCTGTAAACTGTGCGCATTACGTTGCTCGTGGCAGTTCCATACCATGTGGAGGATGTCTGAAATCTCTCCGCAGGCCGGGTATGCCTTTGTTGGGTGTCGAGCTAAGTTTGGTAGTGTGCGGGCTTGCATGTTTCGCCATATAGTGGCTTCCTGACGAGTGAGGTCTTTGTGGGGTGCTGCGTATACGACGAAACATAGGGGAGGTCATCGTCTGAAAAAAAAACTGAAAATTGGTTTTAGGGGAAAGGAAATGGCGCAGTATCTGTCTCATATATCGTTGGACACCTGATCCGCGCCGAACGGGAAGGGATAAAGGAGGGAGTGAAAGAAGAAAGGAAGAGAGGGGTGCCGTAGTGGAGGGCTCCGGAATAATTTCGACCACCTGGGGTTCTCTAACGTGCACTTACATCGCACAGCACACGGGCGCCTTAGCGTTTCGCCTCCATCGAAACGCGGCCGGCGCGGTCAGGTTCGAACCCGGGTATCCCGGATCAGTAGCTGAGCGCCGTAACCACTCTTTTGTGAAAATGGAAGAAAAGGTTAAACACAGTGTCTCCGTTATTGGGGACAGGCTGCTCTAATTTATTTATTAAAATATTGATTTATATCTCTCTTTAAAATTAATTTCTTTCTAGAGCACTTTTGGGTTAGTGCGAAGTTAGGGATAGTGGTTTCATAAAAGGGGCATTTAGATTTGGCAACCTCGGAATTCAATAATTTGGCCATAGTGCGATATTTCTGCCACGCCTGTGGACTGTAAGTAATTTTAGCAGTAGGGAATTGTCGCTTTTTCTTGTTTTTTATAAGTTCAAAGGCAGGATTCAACAAGCGAGAGGAACTCCGCGCACTAATATTAATGGTCGGGACATATGTATCGATGATTTCATGCATTTTATACATAAACAGCAATGCCCGGCGCCACTTGTAGCAGCGGCCCCTTCGCTACTGCGCACTCTCAGATCATGGCCATGCACTTCCGGCTTATCATCTCTACGTCACCTGCCTACAAAAATCACCGAAGCATGGTCACGGCCTTCAGTGGGCTTTGCAGCGCGGGCGCGATGACATCGACTCAACGCACGACGCTGTTCTTTGCGCAGGTAACGAACCGTTCTTTATTCACTAAGCGCGCGCGCTACCCCGGTATTTTAGTGCTGCCTCCACCGGAGAGCGGATCAAGTTTGCTGTATGTTTTAGCATACAGTATATTTTGGCAATGGTTTACGGGCATTTAACGTCCCGAAGCGACTCAGGCTATGAAGGACGCTTTAGTGAAGGGCTCCGGATATGGTTTCGGCCACCTAGGGTTCTTTTACTTGCACTGACATCGCACAGTACACGGGCCTCTAGCATTTCGCCTCCATCGAAGTGCGTCAGCCGCGGCCGGGATCGAACCCGCGTCTTTCGGATCAGCAGCCGAGCACCATAACCACTGAGCCACTGCGGCGGCCCGATATATGTTAGCGTGCTGTACGTTTTAACATACTGCTGTATGCTTAAATATACAACAGTAAGTTAAATTCACTTTGCTGGCCACCGAAGAAAGCAATGACCTTGCTTGATGATATCACGGCAAATAGTCACGTGATATATATACTTAAAGAATTGAGGCAACCCCCCTGTCTCTGAGTTCTCGTTATTTTTTTTCGTTCTTGTCCACATGATCTTCCATGTCAGCTAAGTAAATTAGTGCATCTGGAATTTTTTAAGTACGCTGATTGCCTGGTGATGACCTGCCAGCGAAGTCCTGTCACTAAAGGTATGACCACAACGGACAAAAAAAGACTCGGCATAAAGTCGAAGAACGTCGCAGCACGGCCAAAAAACGCTCAGCCCGAACTTGGCAAAAGAGATCAGAGCGAGCTTGAGGATTGACGTCTGCTTGGAACAGCCCGAAGTCGGCATCCCAACCTCGGGCTAGTACTAAATGCCGTCCATGGCGACGTTGGTCCAATGAATTACGAACCAGCAACCGAACTCGGGCTCAAATCGGCGTTCCGCTGACCCAGCTCTCGAGTTGAGGCTTGCCTCCAACGCTGGTCCTATAATTAACGGCTTCACAGCTAAAACAAACCTCTGCCCAACCATATCGTGAGATTTCCTTCATCACTGGAAAGTTTCGTGCCTGGTAAGAGTGGCATTAATGGTTAAGGCTTAGGCACAGATTCACTTACATGACGCTCAAGATCATGAAGCCATTATAGGACCATTTTAAATGCTTGATTGTGCCTGTCATGCGCAGACGTGGGGTGTACGTTAATGACAACCAATTCACTTCGTGTTCATAATTATCTCTGTGTCATTTTTTGCTCTAAAAAATTCGTGCGTCAATTAATGACCATGGTTAAAGAATGCAGCGCGAAAAGACAAGGACAAATGAAGAAGTGCACAGGACTGGCGCTGACTACCAACACATTTATTCATAAAAGAGAGCAGCTTTTATAATGCCATCCAGAGCCCACGTGACCAAATAAATCAGCAGTCGTGATAAAACTATCTAACACAGATACGCATCGTTGCTCACAATATCAAAGTAACAGCACAACGAGGCGACGTAACGTCAGCCCCGAACCCAAAACTAGAGGGCCAGGAAGAGCCATAAGATACCAGCATACAAAAGGAAGAGTTAGCCCTCGCAGCACGAGGCATATGACAGAAACAAGGAACAAACAACCAAAACAAAGACGAAAACAACAACATATAGTCACCGCAAAACTGTGCCAAAAGTCGAAGCAAAGCAGAGTCAAGGGGCGAAACGGTTAACAAAGCAAAACGCTACGCTAAAGTTGAGTCAACAGTTCCCGGGTTCGAACCCGACCGCGGCGGCTGCGTTTTTATGCAGGAAAAACGCTAAGGCGCCCGTGTGCTGTGCGATGTCAGTGCACGTTAAAGATCCCCAGGTGGTCGAAATTATTCCGGAGCCCTCCACTACGGCACCTCTCTCTTCCTTTCTTCTTTCACTCCCTCCTTTATCCCTTCCCTTACGGCGCGGTTCAGGTGTCCAACGATGTATGAGACAGATACTGCGCTATTTCCTTTCCCCCCAAAAACCAATTATTATTATTATTATAGCTCAAAGCCATACAGAGTCATAGAAAAGTTAAAAAGTTCTAAAGAACAAGACTTATAGTAATTGACATGAAAAACAGAGACGTAATTACAGTGGACCTAGAAAACTGGACTCCTTGTCTGAAAATAAAATTGAAGGCGCGCTGACGCATTTGTCTCCTGCTTTGGCGAGCGTCCGTGCCTCAATAATGACCCTTTAAATTTCGGTCCTCGCACGTGCTCTGACAATTAATAACAATTCTTCCTTTTTATTATGCTTCTCTCTTTATCCTGTCCACTGACCAGCCAGCGCGTGATGGCAGCATTGGCATCTTTGAGCGTGGCTGTACCATGACCGGAGACCAGGCAGCCTGCAGATAAGTTGGAGATTACGCTAGTTAGGACAAACCCAGAGCCATATTTTTTATGACTGAATCTGGCTGCTGTGAAAGCACCACAGAGTGATAGACAAAGCAGAGCGCCCGTATACGTTTTCTTCTGATTAAGTTTTACAGCTTTTCAAAGGTCCCCTTCTGATCTCTGACCCCTTCCGGAAATCTGAAACCAAGGGCAGGCCTCTTCGCCCTCTGCAGGCTCAGGATACTTCGAATAGAATCCTGCAGGTCCTTGCCCCAAAGCGCGAGAAGTACAGTCGAAAACTTTATAAAGGGGAACACGGGAGCACGTGCCAGGTAGCCTCGAACCCTGCTAACGGCGATACGCAACGACCGCTTTTCGCAATATGGTGGAAGGGGTTTTGCCCTCTGGCCAGCGCCATCTCTCTTTCCACTTTGGTTCTGAGAGCGGCCGCCACGTGTCGCCACAGGTAGGGTTCGAGGCTCTCGGCACGTGCTCCTGTGTTCCCCTTCATAAAGTTTTCGACTGTACACCTTGACGTCCCAAACGAACTGATTAGGCGCGAGCCGGCGGATTTAAACAAGGAACAAGGAAACAAATTGTTCAAGGCAATACAGATTTCAACACTTTTTCATTCATTCATTCATTCATTCATTCATTCATTCATTCATTCATTCAGTCGGGGCGAGCTTGAAGGCTGGCTGCTCTGCTCACTGACGTCATCGGGTATGGGGGACGGACGCGCGGTGAGGCGTGTCGCCCTAATCGGTTGCGAGAAAATATAATTGTAGGAGAAGCTCTTTGTTGTTTGAGGCCAGGACTGGAGTTTTGCGGACTAAGACGTATAGAGTCAGGTACCAGGAGATAGACACTTTGTGCATTGCGTGCGGAGAGGAGGAGGAAACAGCTGAACACTTGATACTTTTCTGTAAAGGTCTTCACCCTACAGTGGAAAGCAGCGGGGCTGACTTACCCAAGGCATTGGGGTTTAGGGATAGTGAAGGGAAAGTGGATTTTAAGAGGTTAGAAGTAACCAAGCGAAGGTTATCTGATTGGTGGCTAAAAGCAAGACAGGAGTAAAATTTCATAAGTCATGGCTAGGTGTCTTGAGCCACCGCCCGATTTAAAGGGCTCAGCCGTATCCACCCATCCATTCAGCTGCTGTGAGCAGCGATTTTTTAAAAATTATTTCTAAATTATTGGCTCTACGCATCGCTTTCAAATTTGACTCGAATACCCACACAGATCACCCCTACATATCTGTTGCACTAGCGCATGCCCATCGTAATCATTTTAGGGTTCCTTTAAGCACGTAGTACATGTGCGCTGTATCCGCTGCTGCCTGAATTTTTTCCCCCTACTTCTCCCTTAGCAAGCTTTCGGTAATTCACACCAATGTTGTACATGTACATTGCATGCCTGACATTCGGGATCTCGTTCAGGAGCCTGCGAATCCCTGCCACGGCGGTGCTGAACGCATTGCGACGTTCCCTTGTTGGTTGCATTTAACGGATTTGTTCTCCGATGTCAAGAGTATAGCTGTCCTCTCTCAAGAATGCGCATGCCTATGCATAGATCTTTGATCCGCATCTGCGACTGCTGAGACCGTGAAGAATGGCTTTGTGGCTCACGTCATCAAAACTGCTTTGAGATTGAGCGCTTTGACTACGTGTCCGCCATCTTTAGGTATCCTACTCAGCATATCTTCGTTTCATCACCATCAGCCTTACTACACCCACTGCAGGGCAAAGGCCTCTCCCATGTCTCTCCAATTAACCCTGTCCTTTGCCAGCTGCATCCACCCTTTGCCTGCAAACTTCCTAACCTCATCCGCTCACCTAACCTTCTGCCGCCCCCTGCTACGCTTGCCTTCTCTTGGAATCCACTCCGTTACCCTCAAGGACCAGCGGTTATCTTGCCTTCGCAATACATGCCCTGCCCAGGCCCATTTCTTTCTCTTGATTTCGACTAGGATGTCCTTAACCCGCGTTTGTTCCCTCACCCACTCTGCCCGCTTCCGGTCTCTTAACGTTACACCTATCATTTTTCTTTCCATGGCTCGCTGCGTTGTCCTTAACTTAAGCTAAACTCTTTTCGTTAGCCTCCACGTTTCTGCCCGATAAGATACGATAAGTACCGATAAGATACAGTTGTACACTTTTCTCTTGAGGGAAATTGGTAAACTGCCACTCATGATCTGCGAGAACTTGCCATATGCGCTCCACCGCATTCTTATCCTTCTGGTTATCTCTCTCTCATGATCCGGATCAGCTGTCACTACCTGCCCTGAGTAGCCGTATTCCTTTACAACTTCCAGGCTCTCACTACCAATTGTGAACTGCTGTTCCCTTGCTAGACTGTTGAGCAATTCTTCGGTTTTCTGCATGTAATTTTTTAGACCCAGCGTTCTCCTCTGCCTGTCTAACTCATTGATCATGATTTGCAGTTCACCTCCTGAGTGACTCAGCAAGGTAATGTCATCAGCGAATCACAGATTATTTGGGTATTCTCCATTTACTCTTATTCCCAACTGTTCCCAATTCATGGCTCGGAATACATCCTGTAAACAGGCGGTGAATAGCATTTGCGAGATCGTGTCTCCTTGCCTGACGCCCTTCCTTATTCGAATTTTATTGCTGACTTTATGGAGGACTATGGTAGCTGTGCAGTTGCTATATATATCGTCCAGTATTTTGACATAAGGCTCTTCTACCCCCTGATTACGCAATGCCTGTATGACTGCTGAGGTTTCCACTGAGTCGAATGCTTTCTCGTAATCAATGAAAGCTATATATAGAGGTTGGTTATATTCTGCGCATTTCTCTATCACCTGATTGATTGTGTGAATATGATCTATTGTGGAATATCCTTTACGAAAGCCTGCCTGATCATTTGGTTGATTAAAGTCTAACGTTGTACTGACTATATTAGCGATTACCTTAGTAAATACTTTGTAGGCAACGGATAGTAAGCTGATCGGTCTGTAATTTGTGAAGTCCTTGGCGTCTCCTTTCTTATGAATTAAGATAATGTTTGCATTATTCCAAGCTTCTGGTACAGTGGAGGTCTTAAGGCATTGCGTGTACAGGGTGGCTAGTTTTTCTGGCACGATGTCCCCTCCATCCTTCAACAGATCTGTTGTTACCTGATCCTCCCCAGCTGCTTTTCCCCTGAGATAGCTTTCCGGTATCCTGTCGAACTGTCCTACCGCCTACTTCTACCGCACACTCCGTAATGATGGCTGTCAGATCATCGTTCATTGTATGAACCATGAATTGTATGAATTGCATGAACATCAAGATCGTCTTCCTAGTTAAAGCCGAATATCATCCGTTCCCTCTTCAAGTCTAAGCTAATTCGAGACCTGCACCACTTTCAGCTTGTACCTCCTATTCAACCTAATTACTACTGCTTCCACCCTCTCGTTAATACTGTAGAGCTCCTCTACGTTGCCTGCAATATCCTTATTAATGAGGAATCCCACACCTAGTTCTCGTCTATCATCTAATCCGTGATAGCACAGTATGTGTCCGTCCCTTAGTACTGTATAAGCCTCACCTGTCCTCCTAACTTCGCTAAGCATTATCGCATCCCATTTAATTACCTCTAGTTCTTTGAACAGCACTGCTAGGCTAGCTTCACAAGATAAAGTTGTAGCGTTAAACGTTGCCAGGTTCAGATTCCAATAGCGGCCTGTCCGGAGCCAGAAATTCTTAGCACCCTCCGCTGCGTCACAGGTCTGACCGCCGCCGTGGTCAGTTGCTTCGCAGCCGCTGGGGACTGAGGGCCAAGGGTTAATTGGTTGGTTCATAGAAGGTTGTGGCCAAGTACTACACCAGGGTGTAGTACTGTGTAGTACTTGGAGGGAGTGCATTGTCGGTTCTGATCATCGAGATCAGGCCGCGCCTCAGGCCTCGTTATGCAATTCCATCGACACGCGGTTTTTTTTTATACCCGTTGGAGAATTGCGCAGCACCAGGATTTGAACCCCGGTCCTCTTGCACGCGAGGCGGACGCTCTACCTCTACGCCATCGCTGCCTGCCTTCGTTTAGTTCAAGTATATTGTCCTGCGTCGATAAGTGTTGTCTGAAGCCAAACACCGTTTCCGGGAGGAGTTGTCTTGTTTAGCACTACGCGTTTGTAGGTCTTCCCTATGCATGCTGTTTATGATATTGGTTTTAGATTCTCCAGCTTTTATGCTTTACCCAGCAAAGCTATCTCTGCGTATTTCCACTCTTTGCTGTGCCACATCTGGTTGAGATACTTTGTGAGGGCTTCGATCGATTTGACCTCCAGGCTTCTGGTCACCACGCTGGAGACTCTGCCCTTTCCTGGCGTGGTGTTCCTTCTAGCTGAGGGCACCGCGTGTCTTGCTTCAGCACGTGTGAGTTTTTCGTCTAATCTGGCATTGGGCGCTCCCGAGTAGTCCGAGTATACACGTATTGAGGGCATTCTGAGCCAGCGCGTATCTGTTTTTAAGTTCGGACTATATAGTTCGTCGTCCGTGCCTGTATATCGGTGCAGGATCCTGCGTATTGTCTTCGTGTTCACGGATTTGCTTTTTGCTGGGTCGATTAGGCGCCTTCGCCCATGTCTTGGGCATTCCCAACGACTCCTGTAGCTGGTTGGTTACATGTCTGAGTCCAATTCCTCCAAGTTAGTTCTGTCGAGTAACTTCCTCACGTTTGCGTGAGCTCAGCAATGTTGAATTTGAGAATCCCGTTATGATTTTGTCTTTTCCATCCTTTGACCAGCCCGTTGAGCGAGCTCCCCAGGTGTAGTTGGTGGGGGTCCATTTCCGGCGCCAATGGCCGAGTAAAGCAGCAGCCAGCGAAGGAGATCAGTGAGTCAGTTTACCCGCGAAATAGGGCGGTTCTGAATTGGGTCCTGACACGGAAATTGGTGAAGGTGGTTTGAATGATAGGCCAGTGGCATGCATCATCGATATCAGGGTTTCCCCCGTGCAATTCGTATGGGATGGCTGGGGTATTCCCGGATGTAGCAAGGAGGGCGTGACATCAAGCTCCCTGCCAGTACAGCCTGTCCCGGCGCTTGAAGTAAGGGTGAGGTGCGGGTAAGGTTAATCGGAATTGAGTCTCAAATCTCTGAGGACGGCCTAACGCATGCCCTGGAGCGCTAGAGTTGATGCACGAGCAGCCCTCCAGGACCCAGTGCAGACCTGGCGGCCTTCTGGACATTTTACAAAGGATAGTACGTCTCTAGTTCCACTAGCTCCGTTTGTGCGCTTCATCTATGGTTACAGTGTTGTGTACAATTTTCACTAGAGGCATACGTCATCAGAGCTTCAAAGTTTTGGAGAGTGAGTAGGATTTGGGGTAATTACCCTGCATATCGTAGGAGCGCACCTAAGGATCTACTTTGGCGCACCTTATACATTGTTCATTATCACATCCAGGCCCACTTATGCTGGTCTGCAGCACATTTCCGACGCTGGGTGTGTCTCGTGAAGAACAAGTCTCATACTAAATAGGCTGCCACGTTTGCGTCCCCATCGTTGTTCGGCAGCCGTGGGCATAATTAAATTGAGACGTCATCGCAAGGGCGTGCGATAAGTTTCTTGGTTCGTCCAGGCGTTTCTCGTAATCAGCTGCCAAACGTTACGGCCACAACATGGCTGAGCCGGTTATTACATCTCACTGAGATCACGGGTGCCTTTTCGATTCAAGGCCCAGTTACAGAGCCCGCCAATTCGCGCACAGCGTGTCGTGTGAGTGATAACTTCGATTTGCGTCTTCATGCGCTTCTCGTTGAACACACCCCTCGCTATTCAGCATTTCTCGTTTATTTCATAGGTTCTTTCACGACATTCCAGAAGCTAATCAAACCATCCCATGCGCAAATCGCATTTCCCGCCATAACCACCCCAATGCATTTAACCCACAAGTTGCATGTCACAACATTTCAATAATCGTTTTTCTTGAAGGCCGCCCACAACTGGAATGGCCTTCCGACCAATGTGGTGGCCACGGCAATCATCAACCCTCAACGCTTCAAATCCGCCACGGAGGAAGCACATTAATCAGTCTAAACCATTTTCCATTATTTTAAATCATGCATTAACGTTCTTTCTGCCGTTTCGAAGATTGAACTCTGTGCCGGGCCTCTTACTACTTGCATTCAGTCGAAATAAACCCCGGAGTAAAAGCGCGCCATACGCCCTTGTGTCCATCACACAGAGGTTTGCATTGTCAGCCTGCTCTGGCGAAGCTTTCACGGATGCAAAATATTTCCGCAACTTGTCATGATAAACACTTGTTCCTGCGAAAGGTTTGGCTTGCAAATGCACGTGGCTGCCAGAATTCAACGATTATAACGTTTCAAGAGCAATATCATGAAGTTTCCTTGCACGTGACCCGCTTACAACAAGATCCAGAACAATGAGTTCTACCCAGTCATATTAAGAGCATAGTAGGCATTTTTTTTAAATATTTTCTTTATCTTGGCTCTTCCCATATTTCAAATGATACAGGACATGCAGACTGAGGCGGTAACCATCATTTGTTACGGCTGCGATAATATTTTTGGCATCTAATTTGCGTCCATTGCCAGGGTTACCTTCTGCAAGGAACAAAGTAGCGGCATTCGACCACATGACGACGCGGCTGGACAAGGTAACAAGATTAGGGAATAAGCTGTCTTTGAGGGAGAAACAGGAGACAAATGGGAAAAAACGGAGCGACCCGGCAGGAATGAAAACCGACAGGAACGCGCGGCTCAAGCGAGCCGATTCGGGTCAAGGCAGACGGGGAAGTGGCGCCACCTGGCACCGCTTCGGTGAACGAAACGTGCCGCGCTGTGTGCTGGTGCTGTGCGAAAGCACACGGAGAGGGGCCGCAGGTCTCAACCGCATGCGCTTCTGGGGGCAACCGCGAGTGAACTGAGGACCTCGGAGGAACCGACCGATACGCTGTAGACGCTGCCGCCTCTGGTATGGCCGTGTTGTCGTTACAACTTGTTTACCCCTACCGCTTACTCGCCGGGCTTTGCTCTTTTTTTGGCGGATGCTCGGTTCGGTGTGTTTTGGGGCGGCTGCGAAACGCGCAAGGTCACGCCGCCGTGGCGAGCGGCCTTGCGGACGATGGTTCCACTGCCGGCGCGGCGGACATCGCGGCTCGCGGCGGTTTTCCGCCCGTCGAAAGAGAGGCGTGCGAGAGCGCCACCCCGGTTCGCACCGATAGCCTCTTTTTCTTTGCTCCGGTGCGCGAGACGCGGCACACGTCGTGTCCGAGCGCGCCGCTGGGACGAGCCGGTTTTTTCTGGTTTTCGGCGCTGGTTGGGAAAGGGCGCGCTGCGGTGAAGAACCTACGTCACATTTGACGGTGGGCTCGTTGAGCTCTATTAAGCAGTTTTCCTTGTCATTTCCGCTTCTGTAACTGCGCGCTGACCAGTCCTCCAGGAGGCACCAGGTATGGTGGGCCATTGAAGTGGTTGCCCAAGTGAAGATCATGACAATCATATTTCACTTTTTACGTTACGTAACCTCAACACGCAAACGCGTATGCCCGGATTACTTGCGCTGGAAACGCGTGCGTTTCGAACTGCCCAAATTCTGGGTCCACTCTCCGATGCCGTCTTGTACAGTGTCCATTGTTGGCGCGCTCTCTTCGTAACCATGATCTGAACACCTTATACGGTGCAGGGCATGCATATTCACTAGTACATGTCATATTCTTGCAGGCGCTCTTCATCACAAAGATGTCCCCGAGGAAGACAAGGTCATCAAGCAAACAAACTGCAACCACCAATGCTCCGCATTCACCCCCCCGCAAGAAGTCGCCGAAAAAGTCAGCTGCTCATAATGGCCACAAAAAGCCTCCTCAAGTTAAGAACACACGCTCTAAGGTTCCTCCTGTAGAAGGCAAGTCATCAAAGAAACCAGCTGTTGTGACAAGAACTCGCAAGCCACAAACTGCCAAGAGTGCAAAACCACAGAAGAAAGACACTGTGGTGGAGAAAGAGACGCCTAACATTGCCAACAAGTCATCCAGCAATGGATTTGCTAATGACATTGTGAAAACAGAACCACAAGATATAAAGAGCCAGGACAAGCCATCCACAGCAAAGGCCACTTCCTCAAAAAAGGTGTCCAGTGCAGCGAAGACACTGCCTTGTCCTGCGGTCACAGTAAAGCGTTCATCTTCACCTGTCATAGCAGATGGCGTTGCAGAGTCACCCAAGAAGAGAAAAACAGATACAACAAAGTCATCAAGCAAACTGCCAAGGAAAGTGACCATCAAGAGCTCCAAGTTTGTTGGGGCCCACATGTCAGTGAGTGGTAAGTTTACATTGGTAATGTCTATGGACATGGTAGCCTCCACATCATCAAACAACTCTATTTTATCTATGCTTTTGACTCCTCATATTGGGGTTAGCAATACGAAGTTCTTGAGAGTATTTTCTTTTTGATGCTCAACCAGCTGTAAAGAGGGCCTCTTGCCTTACTGTCCTGAATACCACAGGGTGCTGTGCGCTGATTACTTGACTAAGTTTTTGGCAGCTGATATAGTGTGAAAAAAGCCTTGTAGTGCTTTAAATTCCTGTAATTGCAACTCATTACATTATTTTCGGCATCACTTGATGGTTATTTTGAGGCAGTATAATGTTCTCGATTCCAGGTGTAGACACTTGTTGCTGTCTCGTATTTCTACCAGCCTGAATACTGTTCTTTACAGCCAAGCCACATTTTCCAGATATAGTAGTCAGAATTAACTCCTTGCTTGAATATTAGCATGTTGTTGTTGTTCACAACAAACATCTGTTGAGGACTTTGCGCACTTGATCCTCACTTGGTCCCTATACCTCATTTTGCTAAGGTCAAGATTTAAAATTTAGTTGTGTGCAACGTGCTTCGTCCTGCAGGTGGGCTGGAACTTGCCGTCAGCAGAGCTGTGGATATGGGAGCCAGGTCATTTGGCCTTTTCTTGCGGTCACAGCGCCAGTGGGCTGCCAAACCCATGACACAAGAGACAGCCAACCGCTTCCGTGACGCTTGTCGAGAGCATAACTTTGCACCGCATCAGGCAAGGCACTTCATTGTGTTATTCAAGCTCTGACTGGTGAAATCATTGCAGAAAATTCATGAAGGTATCATAACAGCTGGCACATCATTGAGTAGGTTTACTGTAATAGTTTCTTTGTCATCTTTTCTCTTGAAGAACTTTATTTTTGCTGAAATTTTGCTCTGAAGGTTACCTTTCTGTATGCTTCAGATTTACTTTTATGTGTTGTCTACATTTCATCCTGACCAAGATGAGCTCCTATTACAAAGCAAAGCAGTCTCCTAAGCTTGTTCGAAATTTTCTTTTGGACCGGAACGAGAGCATTTCTTTTTAAATGAGCATTGCAATTCCACTACTAAAGCTGATTTCGTGGCACGGCATATAGCATTTGTATCCTGTAGCAGCCATTCTTGATGGACAGGCAAAGTAGACGGACTGTGCAAGTGACCATTGGCCATAACAATACCAGCAAAACATTTGCCATTAGTGGACACACCATGTTTTACATCTTGCCAGAGTGTGTACACAAATAAAGTGTGTTCTGCAATTCAATCGCGCACCATAGAATGTTTCTTTCAGCTAAACTGGTGAATTGCTCGAGCTCAAATTTCACACAGAAATGGCATTTGGTCAGCAGAATTGTTTTATAGCACATTTGTTTGGAGTACCTGCCTGTATCAATCAGAAGAAGTCAGATATTTGCATCACCTGTGGCAACGACGAAACGAAACAAGGTGCTGTCTCATGATTGCACCTGTGGTGCCCTCTAGTTTGTCAGCTATGGAGACTAGTCAAAGCAAGGGGAGGGGGCTGTTTTGCAGGAGGATTGAAGATGATTTTTCACAAAAGTCTTCACAAAAGTGCAGTGCAGTTTTGACCAAACTAATTTTTTTTTGTGATCATTGATAAAAACGGTTAAAAAAGCGCATTCAAACCTCTCGCAAACTTCCCACCCTCATTTGCCGAATCTCTGCAGCCAACAAACGAGATGGCACCACTGATACAATTGCTGAGAGAGCGACTTATTTTGTTGCATCGTCACTGCACGTGATGGGAATATCCAACTTCTTCTGATCGATTGAGGCAAGGATTCCAAACAAATGTGGTATAAAACAATTATTGTGCCAATCAAATGCCATTATGGTGCAAAATTAGTGCTCGAGCAATTTACCGGTTCAGCGAGAGAAGCATTCTATGGTGTGCATTTAATTATGAAACCGTCTATCTTAATTGCAAGAATGCTCCACTGCTACAGAACCAAGACCATACATGTTAACCTATTTTGAAGGACTCATGTGCATAGCACAAGTTTCTCACTGGAAGTGGAGAAGGAGGCATACTTTGATGCTGCTAACTTGCGAGTTGTTGCAAAGTATGTAGTTGGTGTTTAATCTTTTCCTTGCTAATACACTGTGTAAATTAAGCTTTGCCTGTTATATAGAATGAATGCTCAGTAGAAGAGCGTTATTCCAGTTTATCTAACAGTAGCTTCTGTGCAGATATGTTATGCTTCTTTTGAACAGCACATTTTTTTTTGTCATTTTCCTTGCAAAGTTATCAGGCTTAAGAATGGAGCCTTGTATCATTGGCCTTGTGCAGCCATAACTGCACTGGAATTTGTAGAGACTGAAAAACTGGTTTATATGTATTGCTCTTTGACTCAAACAGATTCTGCCTCATGGATCTTACCTGCTGAACTGCGGTTCCCCGGATCCTGTTGTTTTGAAGAAAAGCCGAGAAACCTTGGTTGATGAGCTGAAGCGATGCGAGATGCTAGGCCTCGTCTACTACAACTTCCATCCTGGTAAGGCCATGACACCACTGACGTGCACTCAAGATCATTTAACGAAGATTCATCTGATAACCAAATTCTATGCTTTCTTTTGTGTATTATTCGGGGCATCATTATGAAATTATAAAGGTCCTAATGGGCAAATTTTACATGGTCTTTACTGTGATACCAGCCATCTTCTATGTTCAGCTAAATCGTGTTAGGTTAGCTAACAGCACAAGCGGGTAGGCAAACTGGTGCTCTGAAGCTAATGAGTCCATTTTGTAAAGAACGAAATATGTGGTGCACTGCTTAAATGTCTTGTACTGCCTACTCTACAACATGCGGCTGTAATTGAGGTTCAGTTTACTCTGTAGTAAACAATAGCAGTTTGACCTTAGTTTGATAATTGTAAACGAATAGGATGATTTCTTCTTCAGGTTCAACGTGTGGTGCGATAAGCCGTGAAGCATGCATGGACCTTATTGCAGACAGCATCAACCAAGCGCACAAGGAGACGACTTATGTGATATCAGGTGGGGCATCTCAAGTGCTTCACTTTGCTTTACTCTTGGTTGAGGAAACGCAAATGTGAGACATTACTGACATTCTGTTTTGGAATTTGTGGTTTGAATGAAGCCTTTGACTTCTTCCATGCTCACCAATGTCCCAAGCAATTTTTTTTCTTTAGCTTGGTTTGTGCTTTGAATGAACCAAAGCTTCATGCATGCTTAGATGTTCTGCACTCCCTTGAGGCTTTATAGCAGTCCTTAAAAGTGTGATTGAAAAAATTTGAACACACTGACTTCATTTCAAGCACTCTCTCTCTCTCTCTCTCTCTCTCTCTCTCCCCCCCCCCCCCCCCCCCCCCCCCCCCCCCCCAGTCTATATGTTAGGTTCTTGCAGTAGTAGGTGTGATTTGGACATGATTTGAGGCATGTTCAAAGGTTAGACTGAGGATAAATTGAAGTTGGCCTGTATCAATAAGGTACCACATTGTAATCACAGAAAGGCCACTGTCACAGAAAACAGACCAAATATAAGCTAGATAAGCTCAGGAAAGTAAATACAGATGTCACTACCATCGGGTGATTTTGCAAGTAAAGTGTGTGCATCAGCGCAGGTTTTCAAGCACAAATCCATAACCTACGCTACAGCACCATTCACTTCAGAAACGGTGGCAACCCGTCCTTTTCAGTGAGGATGTGAGGAGTTTGAATCGACTGGCGGGAAGATTTTTGAGATCAAATTTTCTCGGTGATAAATGTCTTTTGGTGCCAGGCAAACACTGGCGTACCCAGAAAGAGGTGGAGAATTAATTTTTACTCAGAACAATAAATTTATGCTATTGTCCACAATGTGCCTTTAAACGGGCACTCAGGACAGCCCTATCTGATTTCTGTTGCTGGTAAGAATCACATATTTGAATGCTGACACTCATTTGGCAGCAAAAGATGCATTTATTGCGAAGAAAATGGGACTGTAAAATGGAACGTCATTTTTCCTCAGTTCTATTCACTATCAAGGCATTGATAACTAAGAGGTAGCTGTGATCTCTGGCTAGATATGAATGTCCTAGCCTCAGTAATCTGCAACCAGAAATCAGCAAAAATGTCAGCGGCTATGATACCTGTATTTGTTTTTTGTTTTTTTTACATTTTCTAGCTAATAACCCCATAAACCAAACTTCCAGAGGAAGCATCTCTTGCTGTCAGCCCTTCACTACGGCGTTCCTCATAGCCTGAGTCGCTTTGGGACGTTAAATCCCCATAAACCATAGACCAGAAACCATGGTTAAGGAAAACGGCTAAACCTGCGTCGCTCTGAGGAGCAACAAACTACCATTGTCTATTAGGGTGGAGCAACTCTGTAACAGCTTCTTGCTGCTAAAGAAAAAATAAATTGCCCTTCAGTTTGCAAAAGGGAAGGATTGCTTGTTGCCAAATTGATACATTACATCTCAGAATTTATCAATAACATGTCTTAATGTTTGCCAAGAGGTTCGGAGATTGGTGTGGTCATCTGCAAACTTGGCCAAAATTTGAAAGGACACCGCGTTGTATTTTGGGTGCTCTGTGTTGCATGCCGCTATGTTGAAAAAAAAAATTTGGCAAGATTGAAATATCTACAAAGCATTTTGTGCTTCCACAGTGCAACTTCTAGTTGTTTTTGCTTGGTGCCAAGCATTGTGCAGAACCTGTGCACAATCTCAACAACAGATCTGATCTTTGTAGCCTAGTTCTGACAAGAATGTATGGTA
Source organism: Amblyomma americanum (assembly GCF_052857255.1). Taxonomy (NCBI): domain Eukaryota; kingdom Metazoa; phylum Arthropoda; class Arachnida; order Ixodida; family Ixodidae; genus Amblyomma; species Amblyomma americanum. Next base: position 22,588,367 of record NC_135504.1, on the reverse strand, counting down.
TTATTTGTTTCAGTCATTGAAAACATGTGCAAGCAAGGACATACAATTGGTGGTGACTTCCATGAGCTGCGTGGGATTATAGACCGGGTGAAGGACAAGTCCAGGATTGGTGTCTGCTTGGACACATGCCATGCCTTTGCAGCAGGTCAGTTGCTTGATTTACAATTGCACTCTATCTTGATGCTACTTATGCATTTGTCATATGTTTTAATTTTAGGCTATGACTTGGCAACACAAGATGGCTTTGAGAAGATGATGAATGACTTTGAGTCCATCATTGGATTATCGTACCTGAAAGCTGTTCACTTGAACGATTCAAAGGGTAAGACTGTCTAAATGTTGTCTGTTAAAATTCAGTTATATCAGCGCATAGGCTCACACAACATTGCTATAATATTGGGGACCAGCAGTGTAATACATAGTTGATAACATGGCACAGTTTAAAATGCCGTTTATGTAATAGTCACCCCCAGGTAATTTTTTTTTCATTGAGACCATTTATATATGTGGCCATCCATAATGATGCACATTATACCTTGCGGGACGTACGCCATACACTTAAAAATTGTTATAACCATATCTGACTGGCTGGTGATCCTCACATGGTCATAAAAATAATGTTTGTTGTTATCGTTTAGTTTTTCATTATTTTGCCTAATAGGAAAAGGTAAAGAGATAGGTGAACTAGTGCAAATTTATGCAAACGGATAGGTGGTTTGTGATGGGTGTTATTCAATAAATGTGAAACAGAGTGGCTGAAGGGATGTGGATGAGATTGGAAGAGTTTGAGGCATTATTGGCACACGGAATGTAACACAGCATATAAGAAAGTAACAACACGCTGGCGACTAGCAACTGATCTGAAGTTTGATTTTAGAGGCAGGACCATGGCGGATGTAATATGTTCATAAGGGCAGCTGACAGTGTCATGTCGCAATTACCTGTGAAGTAAGAGCCACCTTGTTCCGGAGTCTCGCTAGACTTTTTTTGCAACAGGAAAATTAACACGGAGGATGCGGACATACCTGTCACATGCATGTGTTTGAAGGAATGCCTGCTATTTGAGAGTGGGATGCGTCAGCAAAGGGGAGAGCAAGGATTCAGCATTTGTGTGTGATGTGCACCTGTGTTCAGGGGTAGATTTCATTTCATAAGGCATTTATTCCCAAACGATTGAAAATAGGCCAAAGACGAAAAGCTATGATTTTAGCTTGAGGGAGTCTGTGGCCTTATACAAATACAAACAAAAACAGGATATAAATAGAGGCAGCTCACGCAAAACACTGAATAACACTTTAAGGGGGATGGGGGAAGGTGTCCTCCCTCAAGTGGGAAATTTTTCATACCCTGTTTTTGCAACGATAAAAGTTCAGAGTGATCTATAAATTCACCTCTGCCTGTTTTAGGTTGCAAACAGTGGGCTGGTTCAGTTGGGGGCTCTCCGCGGAAGCATTTTATGGCTCTGCATCTAGCAGGGCATGTTGTTTGTTAGTCGTGGCAAGGCTTCTGTGAATCTCACTATTGCAAGCAGGCACTCCCAACTACAAGTTTATAAATTTCTGTCACTTAGGCAAGTGCAAAATGAAAGTACGGTAAATTCGAAGTACTCACTGTGCGATCACTTGATTGCAGTAGCACATGTAGGAAGTGCAGTATTGTTCACATGCTTCTGGGACTGTGCCTTGTGGTATGCCAAGTGCTCATGGGTAGACTTGTTTATAGTGTACGCAGCCGTTGGCACTCTTAATGTACAGGACCCATTTTTCCAGAAAAAAAATTTTTAATATAAGTGAAAGCATAAAATTAGTTGTCTCTTTTAGCAAAGACGTTGCTTTAGCCTAATCAGAATGTTAGAACAGTTGAAAAAATATTTTTTTTTTTATTTTTAAAAATGTTCTATATATACATCTGATGCCAGCAGTCATAACTTCAATTTAGTTAATCGCAAGGCAAGTTGCTTTTGCATCTGCATACATAAGGGCATGAGCTGTGCAATGAACAAGAGTAATTATGGTGCCATCACTTGTTGTGTAATAGCGGAATGACCAAAAACAATGGTTTTCATGTAGGCATCTTTGAGAAAAAAATGCACCAGTAAAAAAATAAATTGCAATTCTCTGTCAGTGCTGTTCACAGATGAGTTGTTACACATACTAGCGGCATGTGTCCAGTAATAAGCTTGGGCAGGTTGACAATTTAATGACAAAGTTTATTCCAAAATGGCAGAGTGGTGTACAATATATTTGAACTCTTCCACCAAATATTTTCTGGATCTGGCCACCTAGTTTTTGCAGACAGTGTGTTGAAGGCTAGAAGTTTCTTAATGAGTGGAGCACAACGCAGTAACCTACATGGTGGCTTTAGAAGATCTTAATAGTTTATTTTGTGTGTATGCAAACCAAATACAGCCCAAATAAGCGCATTTGCTTGTGTCTTTTGCTGGGCAGACCTGCACTGAATGCAAGCATGGAGCTCCCATACATTGCAAAATAAACAAGCGATGTGCTCATGACAACAACATGCATGAGGATGGCACGTCTTTAGTTTGTTGCTTGCTGTATTTCAGGAAAAGTGGGAAGCCACTTAGATCGTCATGAAAACATTGGCCGAGGCAACATTGGCCTGGATGGTTTCCGGCGTATCATGAATGACCCAAGGCTCGATCATCTCCCGATGATTCTTGAAACTCCGGAAACTGACTACGGTGTCGAAATTGCCTTGCTAAATGGACTGTGTTCCCCATAAGCACTGTGAAATTCATATCTACCTCAAGCGAGCTTGCCATTGCATTCTTCAGATGTTGATGCTAATACTATCCTAAAGCTGAAATGATTTTAAAGTTGTGATCAAGCACGCACATTTTAGAATATTTATATTGGTGACTGTGCGAGTAAAATAGCTTCAGTCCATGGACTCTCTGCTGAACATTGCTTTACTTGAGGAACATCTGGCAGCACTCGTTTGGAAGAAATCTTTTCCTCAAAATAAGAAAGCTTCTGCTCATTGTGTAAGAGTAGAGATGTCAGAGGTCAGTTGAAAATTATGTCACTGCTAACTTTTACTGTTTGCTGTGCTCATAGACTACAAAAGAGAATATGTACTCTGCTCTCATTCATGGCATTGTGAGGCAGCTTTTTGATCACAACATATAAACCATTTCAGCATTTCTTTAAGTTGCTGGTCATGCAATGATCTGACTCTATCCTGTGTTGAGCTGGAAAAGAAAATGTGTGCTCTGGCTTCGGAACTGTCGACGCAGAAATGCATCACAGACCTTCACATAACCATTTTCCCGCATGTCCTACACATTTCAGGAAGATCACTGTGCTTCAGAGTTCACTTGTTACCCTTTGCTGCATACGTGCTTGTCTTTCATGGCCGGGTTTTTAATCCTTACTCACCAAAACTTCACCCTGACATTGATGTGGAACGCTGTACAGGAATAGCTTTCTTTGTCATTTTTGCGCTGGGTGCATGCTTCGTGGCTGTTCGAACAGCAGTTGCTACCACTGCTTGAGTGCAGAGAGAGTGATTGTGGACAGTTTCTAGTGCTACTTCTGCAGCTGACAAAAGGAAGCAGCAGCTGCTGTTGTCTTTCATTCATTGCTGTGCGTGTTATTGTTTTCACTTGCAAAGATTTTTTATTTTCCATCCAAGAGATTGCACTGTGATGACTATTTTGTTATGTGGCATTGTCTCTGCATATGGGCAGCTCATTCTGTTTGTCATTGTTTAGCTTACTTGCAGTAGTTAGATTGCCAGTCATTTCGCTGTGTGTGCTTGGCTGTGGTGACTTTCTTCCGGCTATAAAACTGGTGTCATTCATTTATCGTGCACTGAAGTTTAGGGGGAAGGTGAAGTTGTTTTGGCATGTTTTAACAGAGAGAAAGTGCTCAGTTGAGAGTACATATTAAAATGTGCATCATTGATCCAGGAGCTGTAAACGGAAAAGCTTAATGCAGCGAAACTGCTGAAAGCTGCAGTGAAAGACAAAGGTTGTTATTTTTGGGACAATCAATGATAATGAGCTCATAGGGGGGCTGGTATTGGGATGAAGAAAGGCACAGCCAAAAACCATGTTTATTTCATGTTGGTGCTTGATATTTCAGTCAAGCTCTTAGCTGATAGGCAAGCATATCTATTTGAGTTTTTTCTTTTTTTTCTTTGCATTTGTAATCATGACCCCAGACTGAATGCTACATCATGGAAGGTTTTCAGCATTGCTACATGCTTCTGGCCACTTCTGTGTCGTTTTTACATGCCTTACTGTGCAAAGCCAGCCACGCTGTAAAACTTGCATTTCCGCATCGGCTTTTATTTCAGTAAAGTGTTCTGTCCAAAACCGAGCATATTTTTATATTTTTTTACGTGGTGTTCGCTACTGGCTTCTTTCTTGCACTTGTTGCGACCCTTACTTGCAATCACAAGGAGAGGGAAAAAGTTATTGGTTTTAAGATAAACCGTCATCCCAAACAGTTCATAATATGAAAAACGCGTACAAGCTTCAGCATTTTCACAGTGAGACAAATTTCCCGTTAATTGTCATTGCTAGGAAGCGCATTCAAAGTTTCAGTGTGCTAACGCACAGTTTTCTGTTGTGAACTTCTTGTTGAAGGCGTTTGTTCAGCAGCGCAGGGCTGGTGTTACTTCCACTACGAAGCAATTTCTGACTCTGTGCTTACCACAGTGTTGGGAGCTGCACTTGCGTCACACATATGTGTAGGAATTGAAGCACAGAACTCCTTTTCGTCAGGTTGGAATGGGACAAGCACTCTCTTTGGTTGTGCTCAGTGACAAACCACATGCGCAGCTGAGAATGGTTTTTCTCGATGGCAAGACTGTGTTGTTGCACTTTGAGCTTGTTTTTGTTCCATGTGAAGTTGCAATTGGCATTGTGGCGCCATCTTTAGTTAAAACTTAAAAGGCAGAAGCTGGAATTCGATCATTCATAGATTATTCAAACAGCATGAACTGGCTTTGCATTGTCCTGTAGACCTTGCTGAAATAGCTATTACAGAGAGTTAGCAAAGTGGGACCTGTATGCCACTTCGCTTGCACTGACATGTTTTTTGTTGTCCCATGACACTCCCCTGCCTTCGCCTTTGCAGATATTATAACCACCAGAGTGTATCTTCACACCTCTTATCTCACTGAACTGTTTGGTCACTACACAGTACCTGTCCGACATCACCCACTATTCTTGCTGTGAAAAAAGTATGGTGTGTTTCAAACCTGAAAACAACACAAATGCATGAAATTGGTGTATCAAAAGCAAGTCGGTCAATTAAAACATGTTTTCTGCAAACAAATTTGCTGGTCGTATTCACCTTCTCGCACCACCACATCCCTCCACTAGGGCCTCTCTTCCCTCATTCCCTCCTTCATCACTTCTACACTGGTACAGTTCAGGTGTTCACCAAGAGTGAGCCAGCTACTTGCCTTTCCTTTTCTCATAAGCAGGTACCAGCTATTTGTGATCGTTAACAAATACAAAAGGCTTCTGCTTCGACCTCCATCACCCCTTGCGCCTCCATTGCATCCTCAGCCACACCCAATAGGTGCCCATGAAACATTTCTCATTGACCCGCCGCGGCGGCTCAGTGGTTGAGGTTCTCGCCTACTGAGCCAGAGTACCCGGGTTCGAACCCAACTGCGGTGGCCGCGTTTCGATGGAAACGCAAAAGGAGCCCGTGTGCTGTGCGATATTGAGAAAATGCAATAGTTTTTTTCTGGGGAAATGAATTAAACGGTGCAGTATGTCTCACATCTCCGCCGACACCTGGGGCCGTGTTACGCAACTGTCAATTAGGGAAATTGCAAAAACTTGTCAAAAAGGTGTCAATTAGCCTCGCTCCTACTGGTCGGTCGTGGCCGGCGGCCATTTTGCTTTTTTGCGTCATGGGTGGCTGCAGATTACGTCACGGAGGTGGCACAAGTGGTGACGTTGCACACCTAATTATGCAGGCGCTAATTGACAGCTTTTTGTGACAGCCTCGCCCCGCCGCGGTGGCTCAGTGGTTAGGGCGCTCGACTACTGATCCGGAGTTCCCGGGTTCGAACCCGACCGCGGCGGCTGCGTTTTTATGGAGGAAAAACGCTAAAGCGCCCGTGTGCTGTGCGATGTCAGTGCACGTTAAAGATCTCCAGGTGGTCAAAATTAATCCGGAGCCCTCCACTACGGCACCTATTCCTTTCTTTCACTCCCTCCTTTATCCCTTGCCTTACGGCGCGGTTCAGGTGTACAAAGATATATGACACAGATACTGCGCCATTTCCTTTCCCCAAAAACCAATTATTATTATTATTATTATTATTATTATTATTATTATTATTATTGTGACAGCCTCGAGGCGGTCAATTTGACCGTTGCGTTTTTTACAGAAAATGGCGGCGGTGTACGCGAAGAGTGAGGTGGCTGCGCCGGCGCGAGCAACGGCGAAGAGCGCACGAAGACACGTTTCACTATGATTTGCCGGGCAAGCTGCTTCGACGCCTTTTTCGATTTGAGAAGCAGACTGTGGAGTGGCTATGCGACGAAGTCGCCGATGAATTGGGAGGGAATTTGCGTGCGAGCGCGCTGTCGGTGCGGCGGCAGCTATAGGTGCTGTGTGCACTGCAGTTATTTGCTATCGGCAGCTTTCAAGTTGCCGTTGATTACGGGGCGCACGTCGGCATCGCACAACCAATAATAAGCAAATGCGTGCGGCAGGTATTGGAGGCAATCTGAAAAGTTAGCGCGCAGAAGAGGTGGGTTCCCGCTGTCACCTCTGTGCCACAGATATGTAAATAAAACACACTTATGCTGGCAAAACACTTCATTTTTCCAAGCAAAACGCACTTCGTGGTCGTCTTCTGTTTCCCAAGGGAAAAGAAACGCAACCACACATCACATACTGCAACACCTCACCTTTTGGCATTTTTGCCGTCGATCGAAAGAGCCGAACAACATAGACTTCTACAGGTTGTCTTCGTCGATTTCGTACCAAGCGCTTCTTGCAAGTTCGCACGGTAAGGACGTAAACTTCACTGCATCCGTTAAAATTTTTGTGCGCACTTAGGTCAACCGTACAGAACCCTGATTTCAGACGCCGCGTAACAAACAATAAACACGGCGCAGAATCGGCTGCTTTCGTGCAAAGCGGCTTGACGCTTTTACCGCCGTCAGTGCATCCCCACGGTTAGGGCGCTCAGCTACTGATCCGAAGTTCCCGGGTTCGAACCCGACCGCGGCGGCTGCGTTTTTATGGAGGAAAAAGGCTAAGGCGCCCGTGTGCTGTGCGATGTCAGTGCACGTAAAAGATCCCCAGGTGGTCGAAATTATTCCGGAGCCCTCCACTACGGCACCTCCTTCTTCCCTTCTTCTTTTACTCCCTCCCTTGTCCCTTCCCTTACGGCGCGGTTCAGGTGTCCGCCGATATATGAGACAGATATTGCGCCATTTCCTTTCCCCAGAAGCCAATTATATTATTATATCCCCGCGGCAACAAAAGCTACGCACCAGCCAATTTATTAGCACAACTTCGAACGCTTTTTGTTTTGCTTAATATTTCCAACTTTAAACACAATGTAAAGCAAAGTAAAATATTAATTATTTTGGTCGCTGCTTATTTCTTATTAGAAAAATTTAGCAGACGGTCCCTCACCTTGCAAAAAAAAATGCTCTCGGGGCACCGTCCTGCTGTAATTGGCTGATTCCTCGTTGCGTCGCGTGGTGACGTCTAATCGTTTCGTCATTTTCACGTCACTGTCAATAACCTTTTAACAGAATTTGTGACAGTTGCGTAATCCGGCCCCTGAACTGCGCCGCAAGGGAAGGGATAAAGGAGGAAATAGGTGCCCTAGTGGAGGGCTCCGGAATAATTTCGACCACCTGGGGATCTTTAGGTGCACTGACATCGCACAGCACACGAACGCCTTTGCGTTTCGCCTCCATCGAAACGCTGCCGACCGCGGTGCACGTTAAAGAAAAAAATGAAAATTGGTTATTGGGGAAAGGAAATGGCGCAGTATCTGTCTCACATATCAGCGACACCTGAACCGCGCCGTAAGGGAAGGGATAAAGGAGGGAGTGAAAGAAGAAAATAAAGGGGGGGGGGGGCTCCAATAATAATTGACTTTTGGGGAAAGGAAATTGGCAGTATCTGTCTCATATATCGTTGGACACCTGAACCGCCCCGTAAGGGAAGGGGGAAAGGAGGGAGTGAAGGAAGAAAGAGGTGCCGTAGTGGAGGGCTCCGGGATAATTTCGACCACCCGGGGGTCTTTAACGTGCACTGACATCGCACAGCACACGGGCGCCTTAGCGTTTTTCCTCCATAAAAACGCAGCCGCCGGAGTCGGGTTCGAACCCGGAAACTCCGGATCAGTAGTCGAGCGCCCTAACCACTGAGCCACCGCGGCGGGGGGTGGGGGGGGGGATTCCAAGGTGGTTGAAAATCCGGAGCTGTCCACTACAGCACCTTTTTCTCTCTTCTTTCACTACCACCTTCTTCCCTGTCTTTACGGCGCGGTTCTAGTGCCCACCGAGATGTGAGACAATTACTATGCCATTTTCTTTCATAAAAAACAATTTTAATTTGTTTTAGCCACGCTTTTGCAGTTCGTGTTGATGACAGGTGAGAACGACAGCTGCAAAATTTCGTCGTGCAAAAAAAGGGCGAAAAGATGCCGGGATAATGAAACATGGGGCATTATGGGGGTGCACCAAATATGAAGTACTGAGAGGTATTTGGAAAGGAATAATGGTGTCGGGGCTTACTTCCGGGAATGCGGTTCCGTGCTTAAGGGCAGAAGTTCAGTTCAGATTAGAAGTAAATCAGAGAGCTGTTGGAAGATTAGGACTAGGTGCCCATGGCAAAATCACAAATTAGGCAGTACAGGGGGTACGGGCTGGGCATCTTTCGAAGCACGGGAAGCTCAGAGTAAAATACTATACAAAGAACGCCTGAGGAAACTGGACGATAGCAGGTGGGCAGCTAAGGTATTTAAATACCTATACAGAAAGAGCGTTGACTCACAATGACGGAAAAAAACTAGGAAGCTAACCAGTAAGTATTCTGGACACGAGGACGGAGAAAGAAAGAGCATTAAACGACAGGTTAAAAACGCGGAAGGTAAAAATTGGATAAATTCAATGGCAAAGAAACATAGTGTAGAACTATATCGATACTGGAAAAGGCAGATCGGGAAATCAAGAGGTACCCGCCGCGGTGGCTCACTGGTTAGGGCGCTCGACTACTGATCCGGAGTTCCCGGGTTCGAACCCGTCCGCGGCGGCTGCGTTTTTATGGAGGAAAAACGCTAAGGCACCCGTGTGCTGTGCGATGTCAGTGCACGTTAAAGATCCCCAGGTGGTCGAAATTATTCCGGAGCCCTCCACTACGGGACCAATTTCTTCCTCTCTTCTTTCACTCCCTCCTTTATCCCTTCCCTTACGGCGCGGTTCAGGTGTCCAACGATATATGAGACAGATACTGCGCCTTTTCCTTTCCCCAAAAACCAATTATTATTATTATTATTATTGTTATTATTATTATCAAGAGGCAGTGCCCTACTATTTGAATCTAGGTCAGGGTGTCTTAGAACACGCAGCTACAAAAAGAAATTAAACGAATAAGGTGACACATGTGTTGTGGGTGGTAAATCTGTATAAAAAAATTGAACACTTCATTACTTAAATGTGATCGTACCCATCCGGATGTCGATGCACGAACCGTCACTCTTCGTGAGACACCAGGGTTTAGAACTAACGATGGTCATGTAAGTTAATCTGCGGTGGAAGTTAGCAAAATGCAATTGGAAGACGGTGGTAGCTCAGAAGCAGAAAGGTGGCATAAGGTTAGAGGAGTATAGGAAAACGTATTTAAAGAAAATGGCGAATCTTAATAACAATTTAGAACATAGTTAAACAGAAATAAAGAAAAAAGCCGAGCTCGGTGGCGACTGCCACCACTCCGTTTCAAAGGGGGCAATCCTACCTTCCATGCATTCGTCTATCCGTCGTGTGTATAGTGAAATATAGCATAGTTACTCTATGGAAATAGTTCACTATAGTCATGTGCTTTCGTGCTGCGAAGACGTGTTCGGGAGCGGCTCTTGGAGACCGGAATATTTGTCGTTGTCAACGCGGACATGGAACGTCAAGAGCGACATAGCAGTACCACAAAGATGAGTTCTCTTTTATTTTTTTCCTATTTCAGTGCACTGAGATACCGGATTGTCGGGAGTAATTAGAGATCTTGTTCTAGCGCGGCCGGGCTTTCTCGAGCGAGACCAGGTTTTTCGTGAATTGGGGATTTCGACGTTAGGCACCAATTAATTCCCGGCCGCGGCGGTCGAATTTCGATGGAGGCGAAATTCTAGAGGCCCGTGTACTGTGCGATGTCAGTGCACGTTACAGAACCCCAAGGGGTCGAATTATTCCGGAGACCTTCACTACGGCGTCCCTCATAGCCCGCGTCGCTTTGGGACGTTAAACCCCCATAAACCAAATTTTTTTGGTGTGTGTGTGTGTGTAAGAACTCGATGTGTGCGGCTGTGCATGTGTTTACCCACGCGTTCACCTGTGGTAAGCAGGCCGCCGTGATGGCTCAGTGGTTACGGCGCTCGGCTGCTGACCCGAAATACGCGGGTTTGATCCCGGTCGCGGCGGTTGAATTTCGATGGAGACGAAATCCTAGAGGCCCGTGTACTGTGCGATGTCAGTGCACGTTAAAGAACCCCAGGGGGTCGAAATTTCCGGAGCCCTTCACTACGGCGTCCCTCATAGCCTGCGTCGCTATGGGACGTTAAACCCTCATAAAACAATTTTTTTTGTGTGTGTAAGAGCTCGATGTGTGCGGCTGTGCATGTGTTAACCCACGCGTTCACCTGTGGTAAACAGGCCGCCGTGATGGCTCAGTGGTTACGGCGCTCGACTGCTGACCTGAAAGACGCGGGTTCGGTCCCGGCCGCGGCAGTCAAATTTCGATGGTGAAATTCTACAGGCCCGTGTACTGAGCGATGTCAGTGCACGTTAAAGAACCCCAGGTGGTCGAAATTTACGGAGCCCTTCACTACGGCGTCCCTCATAGCCTGAGCCGCTTTGGGACGTTAAACCTCCATATTCCCACCTGTGGTAAACACTTGACGGTTTTTGTCTGCCTCCCGTTTGTTCCTGTGGGTTAAACTGTACGTGGTCACATTCTGATCCGATGTAGGAAGCAATGGCATGGCAAATGATTAAGGTGAAGTATGAATAGTGTGGTGGAGATTTCAAAGAGCCAGGCAGACGCGCGAGACGATGAGACCCGATACCTTTGCGGACAGCGCGACATGGCGAGTAAGATGGAAGTGGTAATGAGCTAGCATGCAAATTAAGGTGTGCGAACATGGCAGGCAATTAGAGAAACAGCTGCAGGCTGAAAGAAAAGAGATGGCAGCCATGGAACAAAGGCTCAAGAAAGTGGAAGTCGAGTTGGCGGGGTAAGCCATTTTCGTTCGAAATGGCGAACATACGAAGCAGGATGACAAACTGTTCACCCATGAGGAGCTGGAATTCGATGATAAAGGGGACCAGGAAAGTGTGGTGAATAGCTACGCAAATGCCCGCAGCTACGACGGTACGCCGAGGAAATGGTGACGGTGGAACAAAAATTGGACGATGCTTATGCTTAAGTACGGAACGCGACAACTTTTTCCAGCGCAGCCACGCAGTCCAGCCCTTAAAAAAATGTCTTCAGTCTATAGACTGTCTATAGACTGCCCATAGACGTCTGTCTATAAAGTCTATACGCTCTCTATAGACAAACCCTAAAAACAGTCTATAGGCAATACAAGCCCTATAGACAGTCTATAGATTTGTGGCCACATACTTTTAGTAGACTTTTGTCTACAGACAGTCTATAGACTATGAATAGACAAAAATAAATAGCTATAGGAAGGTAATAAAGTCTATAAGAAGTCTATAGACTGTCTAAAGACCATTTTTGTGAGAGGGAATGCCATCTGCTGCACTACGGCACCTCTTTCTTCTTTCTGCATTTTTTTTATCCCATTTCTTAAGGCGCAGTTGAGGTGTCCGTCGAGATAAGTGAGACAGTTACTGCGTCCTTTCCTCAAAACCAATATTCATTTTGGAGGCTTGAACGACATTCTTGTGGGGGAGAGGAGGAGCGGTGGCAAAGCGCCTAGCAAGGGGATTGAAAGACGTGGGAACAATGACCCCAGATGTGCGGATCGCGGTGTGCACACAAGTGGTGTGCTACCAGGGCATCCGTGTGGAAGATGCAGTGTTGGGTGCAACCCGAGAAATTGGGGAGGTTGGACATGGAATGAACATTGGAGTTGTTGAACTCAACAAAGAGCTGCGAGCCGCGGGACGCAAGAAAGGTTTCCAATGCGATGGTGCCCACTTTAACTACGGCACGGGCGGGACAATAGGATACGGCGACTTGCGGGCATATTACTATCTTCAGCAGGCGTTCCGAAGGCGCTTGGAAAGAGGGAGATATGGGAGACGGGCACCTTGCGGGGCCTAAACCGATAGTATACGCATTGAAGGCCCCTATGCTGCATAGTGTCGCACTGGAATTTTTAAAGCGAAAGCTATACTACTCCCCGCCGTAGCTTCGAAAGCTATACTACTCCCCGCCGTAGCTTCTTTGCCGTGTGCTCCGTAGGCGCCATGTGCGAGCGTTTGACCTTGAACCAACCTTGAACCACGTGACAGCTTTGACGTCAGTCAGCCGCCGCAACCGAGCGCTCGCCTCTGTCATTGTGTTCTTTGGCGTTGGCGTTCTAGACTTCCATGATTTTGAGGAAAGGAAAGGCGCATGACTGTCTCCCTGGGTCAGTGGACGCCTCAATCGCGCTTTGAAGGTACGTGGCGGTGGTTAGAGACGTGGGTTGCAAGCATCAGCGCTGACAACGTTGTGGCACACACGCCACTGCGCCAATAGGTCGCAGCGTTCACTGGGTGACCGACCTCTCGCGATCAACCACATACACCCACCAGGCCGACAGGGTGAGCGCGTTGCCTATCCAGTGTGCACTCAACGTTACAGACGCCAAGCCGGCTCTTGCCCGATACACCCCAGCTTTTTCTCTCAACCAAGTTCTCTCTACGATATTCCCACATCCACGCACATTACATGGACATGCTCATCTAAACTGAACCACTTAAAAAAGCCGCACAATGCGGTGCTGGAGCAGTGGGAGGTGACGCTGGCCAGCGGCACAGTGGAAGACTATAGGAGGCGCTAGTCGCCATCGCCAAAGTGTCGGCGGAAGCCACTGGAGTCGTGGACTGAGGGCCACACCCACAAGGCGCTCCGGTCTGCTTTGTACAAATAATTGTTTATTCTCTCTCTCTCTCTTTAACCATGTTCAGCAATAGTTAAATCGCGGCTAATTTTTTCTGGTTTTGGTTCAGGCCCGGGTCCGGGCTTAGTTCGGCTCCGAAGCGACATTGTGTTCCGGTTCGAACGTATTCGAACCGGTTCAAGCGGGTTCAGGACAGTGTTGTAGGCGTTACCGAAAAAAGTAAATAAATACGTTGCTCGTTACGCTAAGAAAAAAGGAACGCGTTACCGCCCTACGTTAGCTACAAAAAAAAATGTAACGCGTTACCGTTACCGACAAAAAGTACCGCAAGTTACTTTGCCGTTACTCCGTGGCCATAAATTTTAATTAGTGCATCTTTGCAGCAAGAACTCACGATAGCAATTTTATAAAGCTCATATTTTACATAAAACTTCTAACAACGATTTTAATTGAAATCTTGATTTAACCAGAATACTTTGCCCAAGTGTGCAAGGGCTTAGCAATGTTTAGTAGCCTAGAGTTACATGTGATGGCGTCTGACTCTGCGGCACATGGTAAAGCTATTTCTGAATGTGACATTAAACAGAAAATGACACTTCGTAATTAATTCCAACTTCACAAAGAAAACATCGCTGAACTCTCAACACATATACAGTACTTCTGAAAAATGTCATGCTTCAAAATGCTCGGCATGCTTTCACTCTTCGGAGAGGTGTGTGTGTGAGTGGTTTGGGAAGGGGAGCTAGGCAGGTGAAGGCAAGTGAGTGATGGCGTGTTCGTGCGCTCGTTTCGTGCTTTATGGCTGTCCTGTATTTTTTTTTTGTTGGTCGTGTCGTCAAGCTAGGTCAGGTGTTTTCTGGCATGCAACAAGAGTCCTCAAGAGCACATGTACATTTTGTTTATTTGCAAAATCACTTTAGTTTTGCTCTGCGCTTTTTTTTCATAAAAGGGGACGGGGAACGATTTGAATTAAAAGTAACTAGTAACGTGACACCTCACGTTGCCGAAAAATGTTAACGTAAATACGTTACCCGTTACATTTCTGAAATGGTAACGAGTGCGTTACTAAGTTACCGAAAAAGAAACGCGTTACCGGTAACGCCGTTACTTGTAACGCGTTACCACCAACACTGGTTCAGGACCCTCCAAAAAATTGTGCACGTAGATGGGTTTTTTGTCATCCTTGCTTTGATGTTTACCTTTCTGTGTGACATTTGGCATAAAAAATGGCAGTGGCTTAGCTCAGCTATGCCAGGATATACGTAGCGAGAGCTAAAGTTCTCCGCTCGTTACGTATGTTGTCGAGTTGGTGGTTGTGACTAAAATGTTAAGCATTGAAGTATTCGGTGAGACACATTATTTATTCAATTGTTTTGACAGAGATAAACACTGCCCGATGATGGTAAAGTAACACGGAGTTGTCTCAATGCTGCCTACAGAGTATTTTGACTGGTTGCTTTCTCTCAAATACACAAGGTCAATCCTTGCGGTCCAGGATCCGGAGTACTCAGGATCGAACCCGACCGCAACGGCTGCGTTTCGATGGAGGCGAAACGCTAAGGCGCCCGTGTGCTGTGCGATGTCAGTGCACGTTAAAATCCCCAGGTGTTCGAAATCATTCCGGAGTCCTCCATTACGGCACCTCTTTCTTCTTTCACTCCCTGCTTTAATGCCTTCCCTTACGGCGTGGTTCAGGTGTCCAACGATATATGAGACAGATACGCCATTTCCTTTCCCCAAACACCAATTATTATTATTATTAATTTTATTATTATCAGATATGTCCACCGAGATGTGCGAGCTACCGCTCCCTTTCCTTAGAAACATGGTTTCGCATTCTTCCACGTAAGCAGACTTAAGTGCCTTTAGAATTTTTTGCGCAGCACTGCACCATCCCCCTCCCCCCGACCCTCTTCCACGTGTATGAGAACGTGCGAGCAACCCTTCAACTGCCCCCCCCCCCCCCGCCCCAACTCTGGCTCTGCCAAACAACCGAGAACCAAACATAATCAAATCAAATCAAAGTTTATTTCCCATCTAGCACTACAGATGGAGGAATCGCATTTGTAATCCGCTTTATACAGGGTGTTTCACCTAAGACACAAGGATGATATTAGAGCGAAAGGAAGTTTACTGCGAAGGCGGTAATCCTGAACTCAAAGGAAAACACCAGCTGTAGGATGTTCTTTCAGGCTGCCAGGCGGCATCGCTGGAACATATGAACTCAGGACTACGAAAAAAAACGCGCAGAAGGTCAGACATGCCTTGATTTTTAAGCTCCTTACTTTGCGCGACGCACTGAATCACAGCATTGACAAATTATGCGGACAGGGACACACTCTTGGCCACTGTCGATAATATTCTCGTCCCTTGCGAAGGACGGCAGAGTCCTTCCTGCCTCGAGTCTGGCTGTGATCTGGTCGCTGAGGAACATGGGCACTTTTTGCGGAAGCAGCTCGAACAACAGGCTCGCACGCAGGGGACCTTTACGTCTTGCTGGAATCGGGTCTCTCCGGGACACTGCTTGTTGACGCGACGCGAACATCCGACTCCGAAGCAGAGAACTCGTCATTTACAGGCACAGGCTTCTCAGTCGGTTGGGTTTTGGTTCCAGTAATGAAGGGCATTCGACGGTGTAGGGCGCTCACACGGAAGCGGCAGCCACGGAAACCCGCTGGATAGTCACCACGACTATCACGAGCACTAGCACGAGCAAAATCTGCTTTGCAGGCTTTAAAATCGTGGGCGCCAACGCACCACTTGCAGCGTAGCTCCTGTTCGTGAAAACTCTGGTAGCTGTATTCTGATGTGCTACATCTCTGACAATGATATATGCCGAACAAATCCTCAACTCAAAGAGCCTATATTTAAGAACTGTGGAAAGTCTTAGGTGAGACACCTTGTATATGGCCTTCGATATTGGTATACGCAAAAGGGTTCAGCAAACTCTGCCTTCATGTCCGATATTGGGGGCCATGGCTCAAACTCGCGTCCTTCTTGTCAACTGATATTTGACGCTGATATATTTGATATTTGACGCTGAACTGATACATTAGTCGGATCGCTGTCATCAAAAGCAAAAGACAATTTTCCTATGCGGATGACATGACGGTCAAAGAGTCAAATAGACGCCTTTAGCTTACCGTTACCGGAGTACCGGGAGCCTGCCCACCCGCTGATTGGTACAGATGCTGCAGACGCACGCGTAGCTGTTGGGTACCTGGCGCCCTCTGGCGCCAAAGCGATTTTCGCATGCACATTGGCCGCGCGCGGACTCCTGGTACTCCGGTACCGGTAACACGACACACTAGACACCAGGCACCTTTAGCATACCGTTACCGGAGTACCGGGAGCACGCCCACCGCCGGTGCTGCCAGGTACCATCTGGCACTATCAAGGCGATTTGTACATTCGCATTGGCTGTTCGCGAGCTCCCGGTACTCGTGTAACGGTGTGCTAAAGGTGTCTAGCATGCCGTGTTACCGTCGCCGTTACCGGAGCACGGTAGCCCGCGCGCCGCCAGTGCGCATGCGCAGATCACCTTGAGGGCGATAGATGGCGCCAGGTACCCGCAGCTGCGCGCTCGCCTGCCGCATCGGGAACAGTGAGCGCGTGTGCACTGACGGTGGGCGGCATCCCTGTACTCCGGTAACGGTAACACAGTAATGGTATGCTAAAGGTGTCTAATATATCTCTCTAAATAGTGAAAAGGAAGCAAGCTGTCAACTAGCGCACTCGCTTTTATGAAGCGGGAGAGCTCTGTAGGACGGCGTACTCTCTTTTTAGTCCCATACAGGCGTATTCGTACTTAAAGTTATGGTTAATGGGGTTTAACGTCCCAAAGGCTATGAGGGACGCCGTAGTGAAGGTCCCCGTAAATTTCGACCACCTGGGGTTCTTTACGTGTACTGACATCGCACAGTACAGGGTCCTCTAGAATTTCGCCTCCATCGAAATTCAACCGCCTCGGCCGGGATCGAACCCGCGTCTTTCGGGTTAGCAGCCGAGCACCATAACCACTGAGCCACCGCGGCGGCTGTATTTAAAGTGCATTCACTTCGTACTGCGTGTCCCTATAGTGGAGATCAGTGTTGCGCCTTTCGACAGCTTTAATTCCGCGACCTACAGGGACGCTAGCGCTTCGCTGTTTCGCATGAATATTCGCTTCGAACGAATATTCGCTCAAGTAGCGAAAGTAAAAAAATTTTCGTTTCAGATTCTATTCGATTTCGAAAAGGTACGATACTTACCTACAAAAATGGAAAGCAAACGTGGCGCTGTATATGCGCTGCCGACCAACCTTCGTTGAGTTATGCGAACGCGAATTTCCGAGCGAACAAATTAAAAAAAATCACGTGATCGGTGGGCCGACCTGGCGAAAATGCACGGCATTAGACTTTCGTTCCCCTTAAAGGGCTTCTAATAAAGTTGCGGTATGCCTGGGATGTGAAAGCACGCCGCCTCACGAATATTGTTCAGGAAGAATTTTTTAATGTGCTTTCTCGAAACAGTTATCTGTGGCCAAAATTTGAATTTCAGCGTCTTTCCCTCTCCTCTCGTCACATTTTGCACGCTGGAAGGTCGGCGATCCTCCGCCGGCCCACCTCTGGTGGAGAGGTTTCCGACCCGCCGGAGCTGCGCGGCTTATTGGCCGCGGTAGCTGCCTGACGTCTGAAAGAATCTTACCAATAGCCATCTCTCAACATGTACACGTAGATACGAGCGACGGAGGACGGTGCAAGCATGAAAAAGTCGCCTGGAAGGGCCCGCCAACTTTCGCGCGTGATTGTGGGTCCTCTGCTGCTTGTAAGAGTGTATTACTTGGCCCAGGTGTTCATGACAACACAATGCAGTGATTGAGCAAGTTGATGTCCTCTCTTCGGAAGGTGTTTCAGAGCCCCTTTAAGCATGACACAGCGCGCATTTCTTTACATCCACCTTTACTGCACCCTGTTTTCTTCGTACTTAAAACTGTCGCTTGCACAACTGGTCTTCTATTCCACGTCTGACTTCCAGTATCCGTCGGCACTCAGTTCTGGAAATGGTTCGCACAGGACCACTTCGACGGAAAAATGGCATCCTAAAGCCCCTGCAAAGTTTCCTTTTCCAGCGGCTTTATGGCATACGGCACGCGCGCGCCGCTCCTTCTCACCTCACTTTCCTCCTCACCATCCACCTTCCACGGTAGCCACCCGCCGTGTTGTTCCCGTGGCAACCACCCTTTCTCCGTCCACGGTAGCCACTAGAGTCACTAAATTAGTGATCTAGTGACTCTAGTAGCCACCTTCTGGGTTCTTCCCACGACAGCCACCTTACACAGAAAGGAGTAGGCTACCCTCAATAGCGAGAGCGTTAGACAGTTTATTCCCTTTTATTCCCGTATAGCCGCTTTCGCATTTAGTGTACGGTCTCTCTCACTCTACAATTGTACAGGGGCACTTCTCTCCATCTCGCCACCCGCCAACCGAGGCAGATGGTCCTCGGAGGCTTCACAGAACGCCGCCGACGGACACTTTTGTAGCGATAGCTACATTACGCTATCATTTCTAGCCTTCGGCGTGGCTGCGCCGCCACGTGGTGCGGAGCAGCTGCCGGCGAGTGGGGGAATTATTCCGGAGCCCTCCACTACGGCACCTCTCTTCTTTCACTCTCTCCTTTCTAACTTTCACTCGCTCTTCTCTAACTTCGCATTTCGTTTAGAAGCACTTTTATGCTTCCGTCCGAGCATTTTCGCATGAATGGATGCTAATTGTTCACCGCACCGGGCACTTCCAGTCAGTCCGACGCGACCGCAGGTGTCCAACGGCGGCCGTTCCGAAGACTGCCGCACGCTGCCTGGATAGTCAGTGGCTGGCCGAGAGTGGTGCGTCCCTCGAGAGCTCCTCAGCGGGCAGGCTTATGCAAGCTTAACCGGCGGCTCGGGGCTGGAACGCAGCCCGCTATCAACCTCCTTTCATAGACGCGGGCCGCGTCTGTTACTAGCGTCAAAGCAGGCGTTCACATACGCATAGAGTTCCTTGTACAAATTCCCTCCTTCTCTGTACAAACTCACCCCATCTCCCGTTCCGGTCTCGTCTTCCTATTGGCTAGGAGCAATAATCTGTTCTGGGAGGTTCTCGATTTTTCTTTCGCCCCCTCTAACGCCGAGCGCGAGAACGAAGGGAAGAGGGCGACTCCTAGCGCGGGCGAAGTTACGCGCCCTTCGTCGCCTCTGAGTCATCTTTTTCTACTTATTTTTGGAAAGTTCGGCGGCCAGTCTGACCTACTTTTTTCGTCGAGCGCGCGCAGCCACTAGGCAGGAATGGGCCCTGGAGACAGGCCTTTTGTGTCCAGCTCTCCAACTTCCCCCTTCACTCTTCCACAACCCTAGCCCGAACAGTGAACATTCCATGCCACATAGCATGCGGACAAAAGCACGTGTGACGTCTTCTTTCCTTTCCTGCCTAGACTCATCCTCCCCCGCCCAAATTACCATCACGGTGAAGTCGAAAGGGAGGCACTGTTGGGTACTGCAGCACATCCTTTCTATGACAGCGGCGGAACTATTTGAGGGGTGGAGCGTGGCGTGGTGGTGACAAGGGAGATTTAGGTCCTCATCCCACATTACGTTTTAGGTGTTTCCCCCTTGCCCTTCCTCTCCAGACAGCACTGGACAGACAGGAAACCATGGAAACACTTCCAAGCACACTTCGCTTCGTAAGAGGGCCCCGCCGGAGTGGCGGGGATTCCTGTTTTTGCAGCTTGACAAGCTCTCCCCAAATGATCAGGCTAAACGCATGCCGTTACATTAAGGCCCCCCGTCTGTTCGTTCCGGTTTTCGCACTTCATACATGTCGCTCGAAGTCCTGTTGCCCATGGTTCCATATACTAAGCAGGTTAGAATAAATGGGCCCCCTTCTACCGTCCAAAGTGAGGCCCTGGGCTGCAGCCCCCTTCGATACGGTGGACATTTTGCTCACTATGCAGGCTGCGATGACGCCGCAAGGTCACGTGACCTAGGTGGGCCACCCTGGGGTCCACCAGCCAGAGCCATGCCCAAGGTTTTTCGCTCACAACGCCGACACCAGATTTTCTGAACGGGGCCTTTAATGCTGTCACGTAAAAATGTTTTGCCAAGGTACTCCAATATAGTTCGACATATGATACCGACATAGCTGACGTACGAAAGAGAAAGGTGTCTTAGGCAAGAGGACCCCAGTTATGCTACACAAGGTTTTCCCGAGAGAGAGGAGGAAGAGTTTCGTGTTACTGCACGCTATCTCATAACTGATTTCTTTGTTCAGCGAAAGGAGGTGAAATTCACACAGGAAGCATTGCCCTTGCATGTGCCGTAAGTAACCTTCTGCAGCTTTCTGCAGGCGACGAACAAATTAGCATCGTGATTGAATATTAGGGCTAAAGCACTATTGCAATGGGTAAACCCCGAGCAAGATCCTGCGATGTTTATGTTTGCAGTGTTTGTGGGTGTGTGCGAAGTGAAACAAATACCTGCGACGAGATTCGAACCCACGGCGATGTGAACAGATCAGCTTCGCTGGCCACTGCGCAAGCACTAGGCCATCGCCTACATTCTCACACTGAGCACTGCATACAGTCTTCTTCAACTATCAAACTAATATTCACGCTTTGAGCTATGTGGCGGTAGTGACAGAGCGATGTGCGCTGCATGCTTTGACTTGGACAAAGTTGTGGCAGAAACACAACACTAGAGAGCAATACGCGCTAGCGTTGGCAGCAGAGGGGCCAGAGTTGCATCAGCAAGCCATCTGTTGACTGCTTGAAAAGGAAATGTTATGAGTTTGACGTCTGCAAAGCACCTGCAATAACTGCACCTTTCTGTATTGGGGGTTATTTACAGTGTTTTATTTTAGATGTTTTTCCAGCTATATATTTCGCTTCTGGCGGAATAAAAAATGGAGTCCCCGTTTCCGTTTCTGCCACTTTTCGCCACCAGAGTCCAGAGTTTGAATCATAGCGGTGGGAAAATGTTTTTCAACTCTTGGCAAAAAGCACACCTTTCGCTGCCGGACATGCGGCAAAGGAGCCACAAAATGCCGAACTAATTATTTTTTCAAAAAAATTTTTTACGGTGTTGGCCTTAGTGATCCTTTAATACATCTGTACATCCATTCACCGCAATTAAGAGTTCCATAGATTGTTTGGCATGGCCTTGCGCTCGACATCATCAAATGGTCTCTTGAGATCTAATGCTATAGTCTGATACAACTTCAGTCTGCAGTGAAGCTCTGCCCACATGCAGGGTCGCCGCAAAGAATTCCTCCACGAGAAAAAAAGTCCGTTAATTCACATGGGTGGAAAAAGGTGATGCATGGCACGCGACTG
This sequence comes from Amblyomma americanum, assembly GCF_052857255.1. Taxonomy (NCBI): domain Eukaryota; kingdom Metazoa; phylum Arthropoda; class Arachnida; order Ixodida; family Ixodidae; genus Amblyomma; species Amblyomma americanum. The sequence continues at coordinate 22,566,722 of NC_135504.1, read as the reverse complement.
TACCGCACAACGGTACAAGGGAGAAAGAAAGACGCATACAACACAGGAGCTAACAGCATGGATCTCCATTGTTAAAACTTTTACCTAACCAAGAAGTGAATCACAAAAAAAAAATTTATGAATAGATCGTTTAATAAAACGAAACATTAAAAAGCACTTTGTTTACTGTTGGTTGGACAGCGAAGTAACACAAGACGCCACTGACCATGACCTATGTTAACTGCTTTTTTTTTTTTAAGTTGTGTCCTACTATAGTAGCTAGCTTTGGTTCGGTTGCTCCTCAGCATACAACCTCTTAGCTATGGGTCAGTACGTTAATTTGATCTGAAGACGGTTATGAATAAAACTTTATTTACGAGCAAAAAAATAAGTGACAGGAGCCCTTAGTCCAGGACCCCATTTGAGATGGCCACCTGTTTCGCCCGTTGCACCAGTGCTTTCTGGTACTCCAGGCACGAGCTGGTCAGTATCCCCACCCACTCAATTGTGGGGTTTCTGATGATCGCTAGATCCTGTTTTTTTTTATTTTGCACACCCGTACCATATGAAATATATTTAGAGTATTTCTCACAAGATGAACACGTATCTGAATTTAACGTGGGATGTATCCTATTCAGAAGACATACATGGCGCATGGGTTTCCGCCTCCTTTTTTCATTGTCTCAAAAAGAGCCGCCAAAGCCGCGCATGCATCAACAGCAGAGTTTTTATGGTCCCGTGGCGGTAAAAGCATTATGCCCTACAGCCCGAGAGGCGCGCGTGCAGCCCTGGTGGCAAAGCCCATGCCAGTTGCAGCCGTTACGTAATGCGCGTGCCAGCAACACAGGGCCGTGGCGTCATCCATCAACGACCAGTAACCAGCTCTACTAAAAAAATGCAAATAAAGCACGGTGCGCTGTTGCCCGCGAAGGAAAGCTTAGAAAAGTGGCTGATGCGGGATGCTCCCCCAAGACCAGAGTGCGGCTGTCAGTATCTATGATCCATCCTAGAATATGCTAAGCCTTTCCAGCAGTGCATTTCTTGCTTACATCTTCTCTCCACAAGATAGTCTGAATTTTTTTCTTTGCCCTTCTAACATCAACTGCATGAGAAGATGAATCATCCCCGAAAATAAGTTGGTTGCTTCTCTTTCAATTCGATGAACCTGCATGAATGTAAAGAAAATTTTGATCCCACAGACATCATTTGGCACGACATGAGCAGCATATATGCTTAAGCTCTCTGCAAGATGTCTGATGCCTACCCAAGTTCTAACAATGTTCTTAGCCATTTAGAAAGTGACATCAAACCTCTTTAGATGCTTCCCGAGCAGCGTAAGCTGCAGATAACTTTTACCAAAATTCCCAGACATCGATGGCACTTCTGAACCAACTGAAAATTGGTTTGGGGGGAAAGGAAATGGCGCTGAACCAGCTGACAGTGACAGGTCAGAAACTTGCCAGTAACAGCTCCTGTCCTTTCTTTGAGATATTAATAGTGCATGTGAATAAGTTGTTTGGCCTGCACATTTTCTAATTTTGCACATACACAGCTGAGAATGGCAAGCACGAAAGTCGCAAAAATTACCCTTATGAAGAAGACCAGAGTACACTGCTATAATGCATGCATTCAGAATGACGTTATTTGACTGGTGCCATACCACAGCATTGCCACTTTGCATAAAGCACCTTGCCTGCAGAACAGCAAAGCTACCACTAGGCTGCACCATTCATAAGCACTAAAGATTAAGCACCCTCTGCTGTGCTCCGATAAAATTCTGCTCCAGATAGTGCCCAGTGTACAGCAGTAAACACAACGTGCCTCTTCCTTCACAGAAATGTCAAGCGAGTTTAGATAACTGAACTGCAATGCAGAGGACGTCCACTTCACTTTCATGAGATATTGAAAAGGCAACGGGCGTGGGAGTAAGTTTTTCTAGAACAATCACACCATACACTGACGGCGCAGTCTACCGCTCATATACAAGACTACTCAGGGCTCGGAGATCTCCCAGATCAGCACTGGCACCCACCTTTGTCCCCAAACCAAGCTGCAGCAAGAGTGTACGAGTAAATTGAGACCATTAGAAATACTGACGCTACTGAACATGGCACCCTCAAAACCAGAACTCGAGTTAGGAGCAACACTGGGCAAGACAAAGTTGACCATGTAGATTCTCCTGGAGTAATTTGTTTTTCTTTCTTACGATACCAGTGCGCAGACATTAGTATTCAAGAGCAAACCAACAGCTTTCAACTTTCGAATATATTGACCTGCAAAGGACTGCCTTCAATACAGCTTAGTTCTGAATGACAGTGCATTCTTAGTGCCTGTGAACTAATGCCTAGCTTTGGACTCCTGACTGTTACCAAGAAGTTCAGTATACATTTAAAGTGGGACATATCACCGACAATGAGCTCACCCAAGACACTGCCAGAGAGGAATGAAGGCACCCATTGCATCTTCCAGCCTGGTCGTGAATTGAATATTGTGTGTGAGCTGAGAGAAAAATCACCCAGTTGGCAATAACTTTTCCAATACATTAGGCACATTTTGCCAAGTCACAGTGTTGCACCCATTTTGAACTGGAGTAGGCCCGTTTTCTGCCTTAGATGCATCACAAAAATTTGACTCTGGCTACACCACAACATGCCACTGCAACAACTCAGGAAGTCTGCTCTAACGAACTCAGACTTTAGTTACGCCATCCCCAAGCACGACAAAGTTGTAGCACAGTTAATTTACAGTCGTAAAGAATGTAAATACTATCTCCCCCTCCCATTGCAGCCCTTGCTTTTGGGCACACAACACAGGCATGAAGCGATAAAAATTCCTCAAAACCAGCTGTTATTACTTCATGGTTTTGAGATAGTGTGGTGTACGAAGTTTTACATCCCAAAGCAACACATAGACTATATGATGAATGCCTCAGTAGAGGACTCCCAATAAATTTCGGCCACCTGGCGTCATGGACAGACATTACATGGTACATGGGCGTCTATTGCATTCCACGTCCATCAAAATGTGGCCACTGAGCCTGTGCTCTCAGGCTCAGCAACCAAGTGCCCTAGCCAGTTTTGAAACAAACACGAACGGCACCAGTGTGATAAAGGCACAATTTATTGAGCCGTAAAAACAAATAGTGCGAAGCTAAAGCAGTCCAAATAGTGCAGAAGTGCTCACACGAAGTACATGTTCTTCTGCATTTCTTCGGTCACCTTGACCGCGCGAACATATTCAGCAGTGGTTATAGGATCGGTGCCCCCCGAGCTGACACTGCTTCCACTCGGGAAGTTGCAAGCACTGGCAATGTGTTCCTTTGCGCGGAATGCAGCCAAGTGCGCATAGTACACCGGCGCTGGTATGCTAACACTGCGAGCACAGCGCGCATAGGTGTGACAAAGATAGTAGCTCAGCTTCTGCAGATCGTCAGAGGTAAAATTTGCGTCGTCATGGACGACGTAATAATGGGCCGGCTTGCTGGTGCCCTGAATGCCAGCGTGACTGCACAAGAAAAAATCAAAGTCGACGGGGTGCGTGACCACCGTGTCGACAGTTGTGCCCGGAGGGATGTTCTTGCACCGCCCCACGCCTTCACGCTCGTTGGCCGGCATGAAGCGGGTGTGGTGGCGTTTCTGGACGACAATGAATGTCACGGGTGGTTTGTAGGAGCCGTCTGGGGTGAGGTCAAGGCAGGCATTCCGAATGGCCGATAGCTCCTGGTCTCGTACAATGCCAAACTGGCCCTCGCTGACCCCGTCTCGGTAGAAGATGATCTGCTCCGGCTTGTGCCTTACCTCTTGGTAGAAGGCCTTCAGGAGCTCTTTGATCATCTCCTGCAACAGCGACACACAGAAGCTGGCGGCTGCGCTCCAAGGCCACAAACGCTAAAACAGGCTTGCATTTGCAAACACAGCGAAGAAAGCTGAGTAGCCCAAGCATACTCAAGTTTAAATGGAATCTAGAGGGCAGGAACACAGCAAGACCAGGCATACACAGAAACATCTCAAGTCTTGCTTACAGCAAAAAAGCAAGTCCGTCAGCGTACACCCTACACAATAGGTGAGCCCCCTACAATGTGCCACTTGTTGGCATACCAGGCGACAGACAGCAGGCTGGAACCACATCACTCGGTGGGCGGGAGGGCACTGCTGAGCCAAGCCCACTCCTAATTGGAGCTGCAGCAACACTATTCTGGAACTAGCCGTTGCTTGTCACAAAAGGTCAAACTTTTATGTCAGTTTGCCTTCCACACCGGAATCTCGTATTCAAATGATGCCATATTCATTTCTGCAATGCCCACAACAAAAAAAAAAGCAGGCCAAGCAAGAGCACACATCAAAGGCCACTTGCCACGACGCCGATACTTGATTGGCAAGTCCCAGATACATTTCCAAGCCACTGCTGTAGCCAGTACATACACTCAACTCTCGTTACTACATAAGTAATGTCAACGACTTTTTCAGATTTACAAACTTTTCAAAACTTCACGCCAGAACGTCTGTATTTTCAGTACAGAAATATTTTACTATAAATTAAAAAAAACCCCAATATTTCAGAATAACATGCGTAATTTATTTGGTCGCCCACAGTTAAGGCATCTCGTTTTAACGAAATCGCCCTTGATGAACAATGCTGAGCACACTACTGAGGTGCTCGATTTATGGTATGCATCGTCTCGTACAAGAAGCTGGATGCGGGACTGTTGACAAAGTGACGAGGTAACAACAAACCCCATGACTTCCGCCACAATTTTTTAGAAGGTATGGTGCGGATGAGGCCTCGCTACCTTTTTTTCTTTACTGTGCTTTTTGTCACTCGTGTTCAACTGTGCCACCAAGTTTCATGTCGTGCAAAGAGGAGTGCTTGGCTAATGAGTTCTGTGATGTTGTGATGTCCGCGTTAAGAACAAGTGACGACAGTTTTCACTAAAGGAGAAGGTGTGACGACACTTGAATGGCCCCATATCAGAGAACAGCCTGACCGCTTAATTTAGGCTTCACTTGGCGGCTCGACCTGTCACCACCTACCAGCCACCCTAACCCAGCTGAGCACAGTTTCGGGTGGCAATTGGCGCATTGCTGACATTTTCATTTTATTTGCGCCACTGAGAAGTTTCCTTCGTTTCTGTTCCCGTGGGTCCGTTCTTCCAGTGCATCGAGACTGCGGACTCGCTACAGTGCAGTGAGGCCTCCACACACGTGACGGAGCCGCTTATGACTGGTGTGAAGAGGTAGCGGTAGAGCTCCGCCGCATCGAACTGTGAAGGATGCTAGAGGCACTTGCAATTTTGTAGCAGTTCTGCTTCCATGTCACAACAGTATGTATTGATGAGAATGTGAAAATGGTCACTATCGCTCTGTTCTCATCTCAAAATCTGGCAACCATTGCCGTCTTTCATCAAATAAATTTATTGTGACGCAAGCAGTTCTTAACATTTTTTTGGTCCCTTGGATTTTGAATTAACGAGCTTTTACTGTGCTAGGTTTGACTTTCGAGTCTGATTGTTATGATATTTCAATATAAGGAACGATTCTCGGTAGTCCAGCCTCGGTGGTCCAGCACAGTTCATTGTATCGAAATTTCACATTAAATACACATGTACGCCTTTATACAATTCCTAGCTACCTCCATGACATGAAGACTGTCAATACGAACAACTTTTCTTCAGACATTACTTCCGTTCTGCCAAGCTGCTTTTGAAATTTACGATTTTTATGAATGCACTACCTTGCACCATAAACATATCGTAATAATTTTTAAAACTTTCTTGAGAAAAAGAATTGCACATTTACTATGCGATTAAACGCAACACATTACCACTTTTCATAGACTCACAATAGCCCACACTTGGTTTGTCCCAAAGTGCTTCGTAACAGCACAATACAAGTAGACTTGAAATGCAGAAGTGAACGTTATGAAATACGCAAACTTCCGTTCACCTGAAGCCACAGAAATGGCAGGAGATATCTAGATATATGGAGCTTTAAGTGCACAAAGTACCAAAATATTTCCTGCACCGATCATGCATGGCAACTTAAGCCTTTTATCTAGCTTTCTTTCCTGATTAAAATTGTCCCAAGCAAAGATAATCATTACAAAAAAGGAGTCCCACATAGCAGTGGTAGTACTAGTTAGTAGTTGGAGGTCAATGGTGCAACAACAAAAGCCTGACACACGACACAAGCTGGCACGTCTTAGTGATGGTTATGTATGTATGCTATGGTCAAAATTAAGCCTTGTAGCAGTGTGGCAGTGCAAGATAAATAGTGCATGATTGTGTTTACAATGTGACAATGGTAGAAGCTGCTGCACCTTCTCCGTCGTGGCTCAAGATACCGTTACCCAAACACTTGCTGCCTCATAGCGTCAAATGCCAGTAATGCACGTCCCCATCAGCTATTAGCGGCGGGAACGCACGAAGTGCGACACGGTACTGAGTGCCAGTGAAAGACTGAGTGCCTGCACAGACTTTCTTCATAGGTTAGTGGCCCTTTTCTCAAATTCTCACAAGACAGGTTTCGGCACGGCAAGTGTTATACGGAGTTTAACGTCCCGAAGTGACACACAGGCTATGAGGAGTGCCACAGTGGATTGATACGGATTAATTCAGGCCACTCTAGATTCTTTCAAGTGTGCTGCATTGCACAGCACATGTCTGTTTTTGTATTTCACTTCCACTGAAATATGACTGCCGCTACAGGTACAAGACAGGTTACAAAATCACAGCTTTCATCTCAAAAACTTTTCTAGATAAGCAGTGACACCTGCCTTGCGTGCATTGCAATAAATTTTGACTCAACCAACACTTAACAGGCAGAGCTGAAGTTTGCTTAATAGAGTGCTTACTGTAGTCTGCCTGCACGATACCGATTCCATTCTGCCTACTTTTAACTTTGTTGGCACTACGAAAGGTCTGTACGCCACTGACCTTCAGGTCCTCGATGATCTCCACCCTGGCCACGGCCTCCTGCTGCTGGATCTGGACACGGATGGACGCTCGGTACCGAGCAGGCACAGCATCCACACTTCCCACGCAGGCAGCAATGGAAGGCTTCACCCTGTTTACAACAGGGGGTGCGGATGACCGCTGTGTTTAGCACCCCAACACATTTCATAAAAGCAGGCTGAAGTCATATGTGATGCTGAGAATATCAAAAGGCGAGGAACGGAAAAAAAGGGCTCACCATCCTTGAACTCATTCAATGAAAAGCAATCAAGTTTGTATTTCACAAATCTAGATTTTATTTTCCTACAAGGCTGATGGGTGTAAAGAAAATTCCAGTTTTATCGGTACACTGCAAAATAAACCATATTTTGTTTGTCTGGAAGATTCTGTCATCGCCAGACGGGGTGCTCGGTTGCAACGAATTTGCAGGCGTCAGGAGCCTGCTTGTGGGAATGCACCATGCGATCTTCATCCCGAATGCATATGTAAAAGAATTTACTGTGCCTCCACATGAGCCCAGAATTACTCTCACACTACACTCTAGGGAACACAGCTGCAACCAACATTCATGCCAACAAACTCATTCAAATACAGACTTTTCCCTCCAACCACCTCGAATTAGAATTAGCTGCATCAATCATTTTTTCAAGCTTCCAATTTCAGTGAAGCTGTGGACAAACATTTCTTATGTTAACTCACTTTCTTTCTATTCTTTGTTCTCACTCACAGAGGAAGGAAAGGCTAGGAAAGGAGCTTACTATCTGAGCTTCATGACAAAAAATGTGTCAGAAGTCTCGTGTTTTTTCAGGGACCACTGGGATTCATTGGCTCACAGCGCAGCAGCATCTGCAACACTGGTGCAACGCCAGTGTGTTGGGTGTGACCAGTCCTATGACCTAAGTGGCCCACCTACTTCCTAGGTTCGTTGTTTGGGCATTTTTCGCGCATTTTTTCGCTCATGATCAACTACACAGATACTGATGACGGCAACGCCACATTTTCTGCGACACCCTTAACGCTATTGCGTTAACATTTTGAAAAGTGGCAGAGTGCAAAAGGTCACTATGTTGCACAACTGAAAAAAAAAAAAAAAATGCAAACGCAGCAACTCCATGCAGTTGAGCCAATTTATAATGAACACTGACCTAGTATGAACAAGATATATGTGGCATTTAGAATGCTCATCATGGCATTAGCTTGGACATATATTAGTGTGGGCAGAGAAGAAAAAGAAAGGAAGAAAAATAACGTTGCCCAGCTCACACCGCCAATGGCACAACGGGCTAGAGTCTTGGACAGAGTGAACATTTCCGGACGTGGTGCTCGGTTGCAACGAATTTGCAGGCGTCAGAAGCCTGCTTGTGGGAATGCACCATGCGGCCGCGATCTTCATCCCGAATGCATATGTAAAGGAATTTACTGCGCCTCCACACGAGCCCAGAATTACTCTCACACACTTCAAGCTTACTGCAAGGCTATTCGAATTAGGTGTGAGCAGGAAAAATCCAATGTGGAGCTACGCTAATGTGTTGTGAACTATTCTTGTCTCTCCCTGTGCCCCCAGCCTTAAGAACTATGCGTTCAATTTTGTGGCAGGTAGTAAGAGGTCTCTCTGATTGCGCCTCAACCAAACCACGGGAAGTTATGTGATATTGGGTCATTCCACACCAAGCGTCTTTGACGTTGCGCTCGACCATCTTTTGTTCACAAAAATTCATGGAAACTCATCTTAATGCGCGTAGTCAAAACCTGAAACATTTTTTCCGAAAAAAGTTATTGGTGAGGAGAGGGCAGTTTGAACATTTAGAAAAGGCGAGAAACCAGGCACACTACTCAATAATTAATAAAAAATTCAAAGCTTTAGAAAACACTTCAGCAGTTTTTTCTTTTCACTGACATTTGCACAGATAATGTCTTTCAACATATTCGGAGCATGCAGCTCTATAGGGCATATTTTTAAAAATCGAAAAAAAAAAGTATGAAAATGTACCATTTTAGCTGTTTTTTGTTTTAAATATCACAATTTATCTCGGAAATAGCCGTTTTGTTTTTCTAGACGTCTAGTACTTATAAAAAATGTTACAAGCGATGAAACTGCGTACATCGAATTAAAAAAAAAACTAAAGTTCCAAAAAGTGCGTTTTGTGCCATAAACACTCGTTAAGTTCACCCTGATATGGTCCAAGTAAAAATACAAGCAATAACGGGGTATACAGAACAGTTTATTGCTTTTCATTTCTGAAATATTTATCGCGGTATTTTTTTTTGTTCAAACGAGAAAATCATTTTTAAGGTTGAGCTCTCACCCGCAAGTTCCGTCGTCTCTTAAAGGGACTATGCAATGAATAAAAGGTCGCCTGTAAATGTTTTCAATGCATAGAAATGATGCTAAGAAGCATTCACATGAAGTATGAGTCTACGGAACTGAGCCTGCAATTTATTACGAATTTTTAAAAACCATGTTTTTTAAAATTCGCGGGCCGATGGGTGTGCTCGTAGTGACCGATTTTAATACTAAAATTGTGAAAAAAGACGTCACTATACCCATGACGTCAGCAGGCCACCACACGCTGTCATTCGCTGGAGCCACGGCGTCACGGGCACACTTCCAGTAGCTGTGAAAATCGTCTGCTCGTGCCGCCGCGCGACACTCTCGGGCAAGCGCGAGCCAGGGCATTCATTGCCTTCGCGCATATGGTTTCAATCTTCCTCTGCCGCCTCCTTTTGTTGGGAGTTCCGGAACCACTCGCAGCGGCTCGCCGAGTTGCTACTGTCGTCGCTGGCGTTCAGCCGGTACGGCGTGAGCGCATAGGGCTCGATGCCTATCGCGGCCGTAAGAGCGAGTAGTCGCGCCTCGAGGTCCGAGTCCATTACTGCTAACTACAACAGACGACAAGCAAAGAAACCTGACGCACGCCACAATCACGCCGCCGACGCTGCTGCTGGGGTGCTAGGAATGACAACCTGAAGTTGCAAACTGAACGTCAGCGGATGACTTATTGATGGGCAGGACCCGGTCACAGAGCTGTTTTCTTTACTTTTGCCTGGTGCCCCGCGTGTACGAGTTGAGGGGGAGAGGAGGAGGAGCGTAATTTTTAATCGTCTATATCTTGGTCGTTATTGATGCTAGCTTAAAAATTCGTGTTGTGGTGACGAGTGATGAAATGCCTATCTCTCGTCTGCTTTACGTAACCTCAATTAATTTATTGCATGGTCCCTTTAAAGGGCCACAGGAAGGGGTGTTTGAGCTTGGCTTTAAAATGCTTGCACTATGTACAGTACAGGCCACTGAGCGTCCATGACGCGTACGAGACCTCAAAAGCGAGCGGGAAATTTACAATACATTTTTAAAAACTCCCGCTTTCGCACCTCGCGGCGATGCGTGGTGCCGGGCGTTCGCGTGAAAACCTGGCAGACGACGTCACGTCTTGCAAATTACGTCGGCAGCCGGGGGTTATCACTGGTTAACGGCGCCAAATTCCTTCAGATGTCACGCGCTACCGCGGCCGTGCCCACAACGCGCGCCGCAGCGGGAGGAGGTAGGGAAGGGGCCGAGTGTGTTGGGCCGGCAGAGGAGCACTGCCGTTTTGGCGTGCGAGAGGAGAGGGAAAGGCGCGAAGACGCGGAAGTTCAAATTTCGTCTGCATATAGCTCAGCTTCCACAAAACGCATTAAAATAATTCTTGCTGGGGGATAATTAAGAACCGTCCTCTTTTAACATTCCAGACATATCGCAGCTTTATTGAGACCCCCTTTCTGGGTCCCTTTAACGCCTCTTCGCCACAGAACATAGTACCTGGAATGGCAGAACACTTACAGCCAATAGCGGATTACATAGAACAGTTTGCCTTTCATTTCAGAAATTTTTATTGAGGTAATTTTTGTTTAAAGCGTGAAAAGAATTTCTGAAGTTGAGCTCTCTCGCCGAAATTGTGTCGTCTGTTTTCACCGCAGAACATGGCACCTGGCATGGTGCAACACTTATAGCCAGATAACAACTGCAGTTTGCCATCACTCTGTGTCGTGCATATTTAGGGCTGGAGCTAAAGATGATCTCGCGTGACATTCGGCGAGTGGTATGCAATGAACGAGAACGTTTTGCTTTCGAAGTTTAAACAGACCCGCTTTGGTGCGGGGCAGCCAAGAGAAGAAAAACGAGGGCATTCAGCGTGCTGTCTCGCATGGACCACGAGGAGGGATGACCAGCCGGCATGGCAGGCATACCACAAGTGCTTTATTTATATCTGAATAAGATCGTGGAGAGCGCGCGCCTCGGAGTGCTTGCGAAGGTGCGAAGTGCACACCACTGCGGCAAGTAGCACGAGATGCGCTGAGGGTGACCGCGGCCCGCTCGCCCGTGGGTGCGTCGCTCGCAAGAAGGTGCTTCACCAGCATGTGCATCGTCTACAGTTGCTGCTGGAGTATTAATGCAGAAATTGCACTGATTAAACGAAATACAACCAAGACATCACATCGGAAACAGCCAGGCATGAGCCTCTGACGGCCACAAGGGTCAGGTACCACGTGGTGCTGCTGTGTCGCGGATTGTGTCAACACCGGATCTTTCTGGTCATTTCCAGATCACCGTCTCACAAGCTCTTATGCTGGTGCTTATGTCTGTCATGGCGCTGACAAGAATGACTTACTGAGACAGAACCACACTGAACTAGCTCATTTGGGCATGTGCCGCCTCTGCAGTGTTGAGAAAATCTTTTCCATGAATACTTGTTCGACTACTCAACGTTCCCATGCTTGCCTGTGCTCCAACCTTACTTAAGAACAAGAATTCTATATTTCGTTTCGCCAGTGTAGACAGTGTCGTGCTCTGTGGCAAAGAGGTGTTAAGAGACGACGGAACTTGCGGGGCGAGAGCGCAACTTTAAAATGATTTTCTCAATTTAAACAAAAATTACCTCTATAAAATTTAAGAAATGAAAGGCAATGAACTGTTCTACATACCCCGCTATTCCTTGTATTTTTACTTGGACCACCTCAGGGTGAAATTAACGAGTGCTTTTGGCTCAAAATGCACTTTTTGCAACTTTAGTATTTTTTTACTTCGAGGTACACAGTGTCATCCCCTGTAACATTTGTTAGAGGTACTACACATCTAGAAAAACAAAACGGCTGTTTCCGAATTTTTGAGAGCAAGTAGATATTTAAAACAAAAAACGGCAACAATGGTACATTTTGCATATTTTTTTTTCAATTATTTTTAAACATTTATGCCCTATATAGCTGCTGCATACTCTGAATTATATCGAAAGGCTTTATCTGTGCAAATGTCAATAGAAAACTGGTGAAGTGTATTCTAAAACCGATTTTTATTATTATTGAGCAGTGCCTGGTTTCTCGCCTTTTCTAAATGTTCAACCTGCCCTCACCTCACGAATAAATCTTTCACCGAAAATATTTCAGGCTTTGATTAAGCACATTAGGATAAGTTTCCATGTATTTATTTGAATCAATTGGAGATGGTCGAGCGCAACTTCTGGGACATTTGGCATGGAATGACCCTATTCTGATTTCGAGTGCACTCCGTAGTACTACATATCGTCTGAGCTACACTCACAGATCATCAGATGAAGCATTACATAGCTGAAAAGCTTGCCGCGAAACTTGCGCTGCTGCATGGCTCCTGAAGTGGAAGGGCGGATTGCACCTCAGAACCATTCTCGCCGTCGCTCACACTGCATGCGAGATTTCCACAGACTTTTTAAAAGAGTACTGCCATTTGCTCTGTTCAAGGATTTGACTGCATAGAGTAGAACACTGTCTAAGCGTCATCATCCTCACCACCGTTCCCGTGCAAAGCAATTGCGCAGGCTCTTTCCACGAGCCATCGCTCGTCAACACATCACTGAAGATGATTTTCTGCACATGTGAATTACGCCACCAAATGCTTCGTTTCACTCACGCTCGGCCTAATGGACCTGTCTGTCGGAACCACGACGAAGAAACATAGATTTGAAAGACATCCAAGCTCGAGGACATCGATTGCCCTTATACCACCAAAATGCTTTGATCGTCTGACCAACGCTCGGCCTAATGGACCCGTCTGTCGGAACCACGATGAAGAAAGGTAAACTCGAAAGACATGCAAACCCAAGGATGTCGATCGCCCTCCGCCTCAACGCATGCGCTGCTCACGTTTTGTAACTCAGAAAGAAAAGAGCGAACGGCTCAAAAACGCGTGCCAAAACTTCACCGAGTGGTTCGTGCATGTGGCACATAAAGTCCACCATGGAATCCATGTTAAACATTCGTTCCCGAGTCCATTTGCTGAAAATTTTGGAACACAAAAGCCAACTGCCATGTGACGTGTTCATTATAAGTAGGCTTCAAGAGACGACATTTTGAAACAGCGGCGACAACTAAGGTTATGGCTGCCTCGATAGCCGGTGCACAGAGCTGCTCAAGTCTAAAGCAGAGAATTTGGAGCAGTTTGGCGTTATTTACCCAATTTTCATCAGGATGGCACAACTTATCTAAACTCCGTTTCATACCTAGCAGCTGCCACAGCCAGCGCGCCTGTTAGCGCAGGTCAAGTCCGTGCCCAAAAAGTAGTTCGCCATACAAATAAAATGAATGTAAGCATATTTCGTTGCGACAAGCCTTAAGCATCGTGACTGGCCTCTCTTGACTTCGTTTTACTTCTCGCCACATTTTCCTCCTGCAACTCGCCGAGATCTCGAGAAAAAAGAATTACAGGTGGCGATATGATACACTGCTAGTAGGGTGAATCACTCCTACTTGATCCATGCCCAAAAAGTAGTTCAGTCAGCAAAAATTATAGCCAGAGGGCCCAAACAGACAGCGCATCAGTTTCGACCACGATTTTCAATGTTATCGCACCGTTTTACACAGCTCTTTGTTTTCGTCCGAATACTCACCGGTGTTTCAAGAGGAATGAATGATACGTGGCAGAGTAATACAGTTTTGCGGACGCACTACTTCCACAGCCTCCGCAGTGTTGCCTGCTACGTATGAGATGGGGTATAGTTCGGCGAAGTTTGGAGCATTTGGTGCAAGAGTGGTATCACTGCAGTAATAAGTGTATAAACTGCAATGAGACAACAAGCGGTCAGACTCCTTTGGCTCCACGCCTTTCTTTTGAGTGCCATGTGCATTTCGTTCCCATGCTGTGACTCACTACACAGTTATCAGCCAAGGACACCCTCAAACCCCCATTCTCACCTGTCTCCAGGTGCCGGGTGGGTGACGTCTGCCCCGATGATGATGATGGGTCGCTTGAACACTTCCGGCTTCTCTGCGTTCAGCAGCCCGTTGTTAGTCCCGCCAAGTTTGGCGTTTATCTTGAGGCAGAGGTTGGTGATCAGCGGAGGGTTGCATTTGCGCACTGCATTCAGCTCCTTGATGCACTGGGTGCGGATCCCCAGCTTCACCTCAGCTGCCTCCTTGATATCGGCATAGGACGCCTGGCGCCCGAGCACGACAATTATGAGCTGAACATTTTTTGCCTTCAAGTCCGTTAGAACCTGCAGAATTGGCCGGCGGCGGATGTCCTCACATGCAACAAGCACAGGATTGCTGACGCGCATCCCGAGCCCACCACCAACATTCTTGAACATTCCTATCAGGTTGTCAATGTCACCCTTCTGCAGTCGACAGTTGACACCCAGCAATGCCCAGTTCTCAACGGGCATGGCCCTCAAGAGCTTGCTGCCCCTTAGGTCCCACACACCATCGCGGGGACGCAGCTGCTGTTGCCCGTCAAAGACCAGTGACGGGGGATCCAGGACACGACCCTTCAACTGGGTCGGATTCGTGCTGACCTTGATGTTGAACTCATCCAGGTAGGGCCGGCTCTTCTGCACCACATCCTTGACAGATTGCACGATGTTTTGGAAGCGCTGCTGCGGAGGCTGCGCGGTGCGCCGGATCATCTGAGTTGTCATGCTCTCATTGAGCTTCTTTCTGTACGGCTGGCCCTCTACTATGTGGCACGCCTCGAGTGGAAGGTAGACAGGCCGTTGCAAGGTGCCAGACTGAATGCAGGGCAAGTGAGGAAAGCGCATGAATTTTGGATACTTCTCACGGAAGTAGTCAGCTACAGTCTTTCTTTCGCCATCCTCCAATAGGAACGACAGTTCCTGAGCTGTTTGCTGGGTCACTTTGGTGACCCTATACTTGCGAGGATAATTCAAGTGAAGGACCTTCACTTTCAAATCCTTCAGCTCTTTGGAGAGCTTACTGCACTGTGATGCATCGAGCCTCCTGGAACTCTGTGGCTCCATTTCAAGCAGTTTTCCCATGAACTCGATAACCGGAATGGCCTCGTAGAAGGCAGTTGCCGAGCGGTCAACGTTGAGCATAGGCTTCCACTGAGCGGGGCGGACGCTGGTGTAGTAGCCGAACCACACTTCGTGACCACCACCGAGGGAGTGGTCGGCACCTTGAGGTGGCCGCATGAAGATTGACCGACCAACGGGCGTCAGCGTGATGCAGGGGCCGTGCCTCATGATGATATCAAGTGCCTGAATCACCTCTTGTGGCACAACGCGCACCCTTCTATCGTACACTGCATGCAGTGCATCCAAGTTCACCGTTGCTGCATACTGAATGACAACAATGAATTCCTGTTCTCGCTCATCCTCTTTGAACGGAACCTTGAATGTTCGTTCCCTGAACGGAAGCTCCTTCCGTGTGTATAAGTTCTTCCGGCCATCGAATGCCGGGAGACAATTCTTTAGCTCTCCCCGATATTTGTCGACAAGGCTTTGTATGACGAGCCTGTTAATGCGTGTGCTCAGGCAACGCATTTTCTTTTCGTCAGGAGCCTTGGCCTCCTCTTTCTTGGACGACGACAGGATTGCCACATCATAGTGGAACACGTTGCCGTCTGGCAGCTCAATTTCAAAGTGATTAGCAAACAGGCTTATAGGGCGCCCCAATTTGCCATGCTGTGGTCGCTGGGGAAATGGAGTAGTGCGTCGCGGAACAACAGCTGCTGTCGGCAGGGCTTTGCGTACGGCACTCAACTCCAGAGGTTCTCCGGCGGCCGCTACAGCACCCGCGGGTGCAGTGACCGGCGGCTGTAGAGCCACCGCAGGTTGAGCAGCTGTGGGTGCGTGCCTGGCACCCCGCTGCCTGCGAGCACCCCCACGCTGTGTCTGGCCTTGCTCTTCAGCCCGCTGGAGCATTGCCTGTGCGAATGATTGTTCCTGCGTCTGGGCTTGCTGCTGAGCCCGCTGGAGCATCGCCTGTGCAAAGGATGGCTCCTGCTCTGCTGCCCCGGGCCGCGGGGGTTCCTGGCTGACTTGGGGGACATCCTCTGCAATAGAAGCCAAATGTCTGCCATTGAAGTGTGGACACAATTACTAGAATATACAGCAACAAAGGGAAGTTATATTTTAGTTTATTTCATTAGGAAGGAAAAGTGAAAGTGCTTTCACAGGTAGCTTTGTAGTCAAAGAAAAATTTTTTTCCCAGACCGCGGAAAAAAATCCTTACATTTCTACTCCCCCTCTGCCGATTCGCTTAAACGCACTGAACACTTATAAGCATACAAAGGGTCACTAAGCCTGCTCAAACAAAAAGGCTCCAAGAATACATAGTGAATAAAGATATCGACTGAGAAGGGGGAACAGATTTAAGAAAATGCGATGTTTAATGCAGAAAGCGATTCTGCAGCTTGTATGCTAGGACATCTTCCAAAATGTCTCATGTCTGCACCTAGTCCTAAACTCACCGGAATAGAAAAAGCGTGGTTTATGGGGGTTTAACGTCCCAAAGGAACTCAGGCTATAAGGGGCGCTATAGTGAACGGCTGCGGAAGTTTCGACCACCCGGGGATCTTTAACGTGCACTGACATCGCACAATACATAGGCCTCTAGAATTTCACCTCCATCGAAATTCGACCACCGCAGCCGAGATCAAGCCCGCGTCTTTCGAGCCAGCAGCCGAGCACCATAACCACAGAGCCACCGCTGCCGCGGAATAAAATAAGCAGTGCCCATGTCTCTACCAGTGCACATTGACACATGGCCACATTAACGCACATGAAAACCTGGCTGCGTGGGCTGGAGGACAGATCACCTGTGCCATTCAGTTAAGCATGAAAAAAGAAAAGACAAAGGTAGGTCCAACACAGTGCATAGACTTCTAAGGGAGCCCCACCAGAGAACAGGGTGGAGGAAAGGCGCAGTTATCCGTCGCCTATTGTAAGCACAATTCGTGCGTACACATTTCTGCAGCACGTCAATGTTCATGCTGGTTCCGAGCTCCAAAATCCAAGGGTTTTTGACGACTTTCAATGACTCGGCAGTATTTTTTTGCAAGGATCAATAAACGAAGCCACTTATCAAAACAATTATTTTCTACACACCAGAAATATAGCCTACTGCACAAGGTACTTCTACCAACTAAACCACACGAGCCAAGTCGCTCTTCACTCACAGCTTTTACCAAAGCTCAGCTTCCTCTTTTTCCAGTTCAACATTAGGGCTGAGAATGGCTTGCACTGTCTTTAACTGCGCTCATCAAACCATTGGTCGTTATCGCCCATGTCAAGTCATTAGTAGCTTCTGTTCTTTTATAAAGTCTGAACTATTCCAACTCGGAAAAGCTGCTTCCAACATTCCTTTCTATACATCTGCCTCCTTGAACTTTTGACCTCATGCTTCTTTCCAAGCTTCAAAAAAAAAAAAAAACGTAGTAATGAGTAATGATGTTTTGCAGAAGCCTAACGACAGCTGCAATTCCTCTGTGATCTGCAGAAAGGATGCCACCTGCTCTGTCTACAGCAGCACACACAATCTGCTGCGATATCCAAAAATTCCTCCAAAATTTTCCGCTGCAAATTTCTTATTCATGCTGAATCCCTGCAAGATGCTCCTATACCCTTGGCTCAGAATGAACTACACTTCAACTCTCTTTCTATATGAAGAATGTTCTCGGGAGTTCACAATCGATTTAGTAGAAGCAGATTTTGCCGGAACCCCTAAAAATGCGACTCCACTGCTTCCAGACTGGCTAAGTTTGCTCTTTTTAGTGCAGTTTGAAAAATCGCTGGATAACCCAGGGGTTTGTTTGCATTGCAGCTTATAAGGTGTTGCCAGATCGAGTACCTATACTCTGATCAATTTGGAGACTGAAGTAGCTTAGAGGGCAGTAGTAGCAACGATGACAAAAACTAGTTTCCCTAGGAGATGTTTATCAAAAAAAAATGTTATCTGAATCATCCAACAAATGGCTGAATATCATTAAATGAGCCACACGGACTTGGGGATGACGTTCACAAGAAAAACTATGCGAAATGACCAACAAAGGCTTATCTCATTTCCTTTCAAGTAACCCTGTCCTGTGCCAGCTGCAGCCTCATCGGTGCAAGCTTCCCGATCTTATCTGCCCACCTGACACTCCACCACCCCCTACTGACTGCACTTGCTTTCTCTTGGAGTCCATTCTGTTACCTCTAGGGGGCCATTGGATATCTTCGCTTCGCATTATACCCCTGTCACACGGGCATTTCGAAGGCCCTCGAACCAAAAGACTCAAAAGGCGATCGAGTGCTGCCACATGGGCAGTTTCAATGGCCATCGAGTCAACGGAGCAGCGCAGAACTCCATCGAGATTTCGAGGGCCTTCGAGTGCTGCCCAAGGTTGCTAGCATTGTTTCGAACGGCGTCAAGCACATTTTCGCACAAGATACATTCACGGCACAAAAGCATGAACAAACATTATTCGGCTAAACTTTAATGCAAGCAGTCTTTACAGTAAATTTAAAATTGTATCAGTGTGGCTTTAAGAGCATTAATTTTTATATTGTGGTCTTTACGTTGCTTGCGTACGTAGTGTTGACAATATGGCGGCGCCCTGCCCGCCCGCTTCACAGCGATAACAGTTTGGTCGCTAATCCCTCAAAGCAATATCGTGTTCTAAACTGTTGTATCCGCCTTCAATTTGCCCATTCTTACCCTTGCATAAAGTTTCAAGAGACAAATAGCTTTTGTTTTTCAGATATAAAGGCAATTTCCCAGGTGTTAAACCTGACGAAGCAGCGCTCCAACACAATTCAACTGGCTTGTTTTTGACTCGTCTTGTATTAGAGTGGCTACAGCAGTGTCTAAATCTGTCAGTAAATGGCGCTAAGAAAAATGCGCGGTGTTTGTCGCATACGTGCAACTAAAAGGGTTTTAAACGACATGCGTGTATGTGTGTATTTCAGCATTTAGTAGATTTATAAAATATTTTTGTTATTTGCGCAAAATTGAAAGCAATTACGACGCCACACAAACTTAGCGTAGGACATGAGAACCATTTCAATGGCCACTGAGGTTTGCCGTGTAGCAGCGACACAACTCCTACGAGTTCGATGGCGATTTGAGAATTTCAAAGGCCCTCGACTCGAGGGCCATTGAAACTTGATGTGTGACAGGGGTATTAGATGTCCCATCAATGCCCATTTTTTCTCTTTGAATTCAGCTCAGATATTATAACTCTCATTTCTTTCCTGACCAACTCCTGTTCTCTTCCGGTCTCGGTAACGTTACACCCTTTAACAGATTCAAAATTCGAAGGGTTTTCAAGGGCTGCCAAGGAAAAACTTTTTCATTTTCAAGGGTCTTCAAGTACCCACATAGACCCTGCTGTGCCTATTGTCCGAAGTTGTCATTGCATTTTATTTTCAAAATGTAGACGGATGACAGACCAACACTTTGCCAGTTTTGATAATGGCTAATAAAGTCACGAACCAACCAGCTTGAACTGGTCTGTCGGTAGTTGCAGAGTCATCTGCAGTCTTTTTCGTTCGCCTGAAATTAATGCGCCTTGCTGTATTAACTGCCACATTAAAGCCAGTGACTGGCAAGGTGTTGAATTCCGGCATGTTATTCCTAAAGACAGGTGAGTGAGCTGCCTGAATGAAGCACATCGGACTGCCAGCGTCGCCCACCCGCCAAAGTCTGTTTGTGGTCGACACTTCTCACCTACCCCTTACTCCTATAACCCAGTGCTCGTCTGACAGTCAGGCATGAATGTCAAGCACCTGAGGCTTCGTCGGAAGTCCCTGCTGAGACTTTTTTTCCCACTGGGAAGGCAAGTTTCCATCTTATAGCAATCGGTGTGAGCGTATACATGATGTACCTCTGCAATGAATGGCAATTTTCTTTACGCCAAATGAAAAAGGCAATACAATCACGTTGGGCACAGGTCGAATTCTGAAACCTAACTGTCGTGGGAGGCCTTGTCGTGGTTTGACGGCCACGTATGGCTGCGGTTCACATTTAACTGCTGTGCTTAAAAGATGCAGGCTCGTTCCCGACCTCGGCACGCACACATACGGGCGAGACGCTAAAAGGCTCTTGTCCTAGTCATGCGATGTTTCGCAGCACACATAAAAATTTAAACTGAGACTTCTCCTCCAGCATTTCTCATAGCCAAAGAAGCTGTGCTCAGGAGCGTATTATTGATGGTGCTCATAATTTGTGGCTTCTTTTGATTAGATCGGCTTCTATATTCCACGTGTAAACGAACTGTCTACTCCATGCATGAGCACAATTATCAAATTAGTGTAAGTGACAGTATCAGATAACTAACTAAGATGCTTTTGTTTTGATAAGATGCAGCCATATCAGGCTCTCTTCACTTGTCCAGCATTTTGCGCGAATGTTTACACTAAGCAATTCGAGGCGACATGACATGGTGCAGAGTTAATGGCACAATGCAACGATTTGCAGCACTGGTTTAGTGTATATTCAGTAGGCATTGCGTTATGTAATTTTGCTCAGTAATTTGTGCATTCCAGCGTACAGCATACAGTCCATTATGATATATGCCAAAAGCCACACCATCACAAAAAAAAACTCTTGGCATGCATGCACAGATGTTTAACCAGTCTGGCAGCTGTGATAAGAGTTTCCATGATTTTGCGGTTTCTCTCGCACATTTAAACCTGCGAATTTCTCTACTTCTGAGGTTTAGGTTTATGGGGCTTAATGTCACAAATGTACTATGGCGGACGCCGTAATGGAGGGCTCCAGAAATCTCGGTCACCTGGGGCTTTTTAAGGTGCATTGATATTGTATAGCACACAGGCCTCCAGCATTTTGCCTCCATCAAATGCGACTGCCACAACCAGGATCGAACTCACGTCCTTCGGGTCTTTCTAGTTTTTTTTTTTCCAACATACAACACTGCATAGAGCTCCCTATACAGTGCTGCTTATATCTATGGTCATATGTATGACAGCAACATATTGTTTATGCAGCGTAGAATGGCTCCTCCCTTATAAGATGCTCCAATGATGCCAGATAGGCAATATGTTTCAAAGTGCAGCCTAGCTAGCAGTCGGGTAAGAACGGCAATCACTTGCTACTCATATACCTGAAGCACAATAAACCCAGTACTTGTGCACACCACACTTGCCATAAAGCATTTAGCATGGGTAAGGAATGCTATTACTTGTTTTGTATTCTGTCAGTGTGATGCACATGTTGGGTGGTTTGAAAAACCATACTTTTTTCTTTCCAGCTGGACAGCACCCAAAACCAGTGTGTTAGAGCAGTCTACTACTCTTGCTCCGCCTGGTGAGAACTCGCTTTGCATGATGACTTGCAAGCAACATGTGCCTTGCATGTAGCTAACTTAACCTTTATGAGCCATTTCATTTTAACAATATTATTTGCTTTCAAGCACACAGATGCCTATTACAAGTAGAATGGGGGTGGGAAGATGGGACTTGTCAAAACACAAAAAGGTAACATGAGGGCAGAGCCTCTATGTTCAGCCAACGTTTCACAAGAGTAAACTTGGTGTTTGTCTGGGTGGGCCAAGTGTTCAGGAGGTATCTAGAGTTGCTACTAAATTATTTAGAGTCCAAATGGTTTTGCAACCACCTGGAAGTGACGATATCGGCTCCATTGTACCCATGTTTACTTCACAACAGTACAAATATTCTGTGCAATGCACATGCCTCCCTTTAGGAACCAGTGCACACTTGCAATACACACCACAGAGGAGTGGCTGCGTGCAAACCAAGGCACCAAGGGGTGCCACTGTTCGTCGAAGTGGAAGTACATGAACAACGCAACCAGTTTCTGTGCTAAACTATTGCAGTACTTCAAATATATGTTTGCATAGCGGCACAACTGCGTTTAGTAATAATTCTCAACACTGGCAGTTGCACAGGTGTCCCAAGACTGCACTGTGTGCCCTCCAGGAATGGGTACTTCCAGCAGAGGAAGTCTCCAAGCAAGCCATGATGCACAGTGAGGCACTATCGCCTACCAGCTTCAGGCCTCGTGGTGCCTCAACACCATTGCCGACCATTTCCTCAACTACTGAATCAGCACTGGTGTCCCCAATTGCCTTGGCACCTGTGCCACCACTGCTTCAGGGCTCTTTCTGCGACTGGCAGGAAGTTGGTCAAAAGTTCCCTGGCCACAGGTTCTGCTTTTCAGCAGCATATCCAAGAACTGGTGACAGCAATAAAGCCATGAAGTTTCTCAAAGGTGAGGATGGTGCTTCTATTCTATAGAGATTTTCAGCTTCGAGGGTGCCGTAACTACCCGCTTAAAGCACCGATCCTGTGGCCTGGGAACTTTAGACCAACCCTGTATATAGGAATGCCTATACTCAGTTTCATACATAACAGTAAATGCTACGGAGGCTGTGGAAGTAGTACGTCCGCGAAACCATGTTACTCCACCCCGTATCAGTCTCGAAGCCTCAGCTAGTGTTTGGACAAAAACAAAGAGCGGTATAAATCAGTCGTAGCACTGAAAATCGCGGTTGAAACTAAGTGCTCGAGTGTTTAGGCTTTCCGCCTATAATTTGCACTGTGTGAACTACTTTATAGGTGCGGATGGAACATGAGTGGTTTGCCCTACGAGCCGTATAGCATACAACATCGTTTTTAGTTCTCAAAACCTCAATGAGTCGCAAGACGAAAATGTGGCAAGAGGTAAAAGTGCAGGAGTTTGCCATTCAGCTCCTTATTATTTGCTGCAACGAAATATGTCTGATCAGTGGGGTTGTATGGCAAACTACTTTTTGGGCATGGACTTCTAGCCTACGGGAACACGCGAGCTAGCTTTGGCAGCATTGCCAGCTATGTATGAAACTGGGTATAAACTAGCAAAAGGAATGTGCTGTGAAATGAAATGTACTGCATTTTGTTTGCAGTGACCAAGGAATAGATGTCCAGGCACCCGTCCATACAGAATGCAAGTTTATTGCAGGATATGTATAAAAGGTATAGGGAAAAATAGATTTATTAGAGATATTGGTACAACGCCTCAAAAGTCTTCAAAGTACATCCCTTGAGCGTCGACACATCTTTGCCAACAGCTTTTCCACGACTCGAAGGCTCACCGGTAGGCAGATTCCGGAAAGTCCTCAACGGCACTCGTGCAAACTTCTTTGACGGCACTTAGGGCCCATGGTGGTGTTCCTTGGGGGAGGATTTAACTTTTGGGAATAGGAAATAGTCTGATGGCGCCAAGTCGGGACTGTAAGGGGGTTGCGGAATTGTCGTGATGCCGTTTATAGTCGGGTAGTCGCTGACTTCGGTGCAGGTGTGGCAGGTTGCATTGTCGTGATGCAATTTCCAATTTCCATGTCTGGCGATGGCTGGCCTCACACAATTGATCCTTCCCTTCAGTCTTCTTAGCACTTCTAAGTACAAAGCATCATTCACTGTCTGTCCCTCGGGTACAAATTCGTAGTGGACCACCCCCTTAGCATATAAGAAAACGATGCTCATGGCTTTCACTCTGGATTTACTCATTCGAGCCTTTTTTAGACGAGGTGAAGCCGAAGTGAGCCACTGTTTCAAAGTTTTGTCTTCCATAACTATGCTGTCCAAAAAGCCGGAGTGGAGTCTTCAACGCGTTGCCAAAGGTCATCACTAGCAGGCACTCACCTCTTCTTTTGCTCATCCGTCAAGTACTTCAGGGCGAGTTTAGCGCAGATCTTTCCCAGCGCCAAATTTTCAGTGATAATGCACTGTCATCTTATCTATGCCAATTTCATCTGCAGCCATTCACACACTTCAATGACGGTTTGAATGCACACACTGTGGTCTGTTCTCGACATCGACAGCCGTTCAGCACGGCGCCCACCACACTCCCTTGGCCATTTTTGAAGAGTTTGTGCCACTTAAAAACTGCAGCTTCTGACATGCTTTCATCCTTAACACTTGGCAAATCATGCCCAATGTCTCCGTACCCGATTTCCCCAGTACAACACAAAATTTGATGGCACACTTGCACCCAGTCACTAGGCTGGGGCCCACTAAACACACGATCTAGCCTGAATGAACAAACGCACACGACTGGCACTTGGCACATCTTGAAGGTCATATCCCTCACCAGCGCACATGCTCACTCGTTAGGAGCGCGCTGCAACATACAGTCACGTCAGGAAAAAAATTGTTCCCGATGCCATGTGTGCAGCCAAGGTCACCATTACAATTGGAAAAGTCAGTTACTTGCAGGCGGTAACCTGGCTGGCAAACTTCGCTTGCCTGCTGACATCCCGTTTTCTGGATGTCCAGTGGTAGCATCACTGCGGTGCCAGGGATTCAACAATGTGCAAGTGATCTGACAGTGCACACTCTACAACTAACAGTGGGGCTTCCTTCTGCCTGCTGTCAATGAGGTTTCGTTCCTTTGCCACTTGTGCACTTTAAAATTTAAGCAGTTTCACATGCACCCCGTCTTGTTAATTGCACACTCTGGCACGATGTAAACAGTGATAACTCTTAGTTTTTTAACAGAAATTCGATATGCTGTCTAATCCAAGCAAATGAACATAATGGCAAACATTACCATAAACCTCAATGCCTGCCATTGTCATGGCCTACATGGCAAACAGGCACGCATACAGCTGCACTGCAATAAATGTGGACCGTTTGACAAGGGAGGACAGAAAAATTGAGATTGTACATGCAGCTGTTTGAGCAATGGCAGGCTCTGCTGGTGGCTGAACTGAATGGTGCCGCGGTGAACTTGGTAGGTAACGGGCGATCAGATTCACCAGGCTACAGCATAAAGCACCCAACGTAGTGTGCTAGCCATGCAGCTTGGCCGCATTATACATACTGCAGAAGTGCAGGTTGGTGAGGAGTTTTTCATACCTCGGCTTTCAAGCTGCGAGATGAACCAATACATTAAGCTTATTTGTGCCTCTCTATGTGGTTGGTTTATGGGGGTTTAACGTCCATAAGCGACTCAGGCTATGAGGGACGCCGTAGTGAAGGACTCCGGAAATTTCGACCACCTGGGGTTCTTTTACGTGCACTGACATCGCACAGCACACTGGCCTCTAGAATTTCGCCTCCATCGAAATTCGACCGCCGCGGCTGGGATCGAACCCGCGTCTTTTGGGCTGGCAGCAGAGCGCCATAACCACTCAGCCACCGCGGCGGCCCCAGCAAAGGAAGACCTAATCAGATCTCACCACTGCCATTTCAAATCCCCAGAAGCCGAGTACAATACCTAGGCAGTCTTCAGGTGGCATGCCTTAAGCAGCCTATACCATTTGTCCAAGCAGAGCGGAGCTGTTGATTTGGCTTATGAATTTTTATGGCACAAGGGCAACGCTTTGGCCAAATCGTTTTAGGTTGTCCCAACCTAACGAATGCCGGTGCACTGGGAGTCGAAATTTGCACCACCCGTATGAGCGGCGGATGCTCAAACCAAGCTGAGCCGTGGAATTGTCCACTGAGCACTTGAAGATGCAGGCATACCCAACCAGTCACTCTTCAAAATGTGAGAGACTACTCTGTAACACACCAACACTTGAAAAAACACAGCTCAAAGCAACCAGCTGCTTCCACTTTGAGATGACGAGTGACGTACTACAGGTGTGCCTGCATCGGGCTGCAGTTGCGGAAGACTGGACTGAATGTTACAGTAAAGCCAAGTGGATACAGCAGGACAGCTCGCAACCAAAGAAGGAGAAGACAACGGGGAATTAAAGGCCATTACAGTTATGTGGGTGGCAGCCAAGGCAACAGCCAAAATAAAACATTTTGGAAGCCAATACTGGCAACCACCACGATGGCCATGCAAGACGGCAGACAACTCATTTCGGGCACTGCACATTTCTCCACCAACACCTACCAAGCCCAACGATGTAAACAATGGGTCTATGTAGAAGCGACCTGACGAAAGCACTGACCATTGCTCACCAAAACAGAACAAGATACTGAGGTGTGACAGCTGGCAAGAGTTAGTAAATGGGAAGCAGCCAAGACAGTGTTTCTGAAAGCACACATACATCTATGTAGTTATGTGCCTAAACAAAGAACGCAGCTCAAAGGAACCAGCCGCTATCACTTGTGAACAATAAGATTTATACAAACTGCAAGTGCAGTTACACCAGGCTGCAAATTAATTCAAAATAATTTTCCAGTTAAAAGCAAATACAGGCTTCCTGATTTTTAATAGTATAGTGCGAGCGTCGACCAAACTGCTGGTCAGCGCCTTATAACGGTAATAAGCCTGCAGCATGACGAGAGCGCGCACCCGTACCAAGGGATTGAGTAGTCTGCTACGCTCCAATCATGAGGACACAAGCCCTGCCGCAATATCTGTTTGCAAAAGACCGGCGGGCAGTAGAGCACACGTGCATGACTAAGATGCAACACTGAGACATGCTTTATCACTTTTTTTCCCCTATTACCGGAGGCTGTGTTGGAGAAGCAGAGTTAAAGAAAAAAAAAGAGTAAAAGGAAATAAATACAGCAGCACACGTGGAAACCACTGCCTGGAATGAGAACCTTCTGATTTCAGCAACCCTTTACGAGATGGGAACACGATAAAAGGGGCACCAACCAGCTCTTTAATCAGACCTTTAGCGTCAAGACGGTATAAAAAAAAGCATCATAGCTTTCAAACGTCTCGGTGCCACATCTTAGTTATGCACATGTGCTCTGCTGTCCACCGTTTTTTTGCGAAGGGAAGATAATCACTGTTCCTTAAGGGTAATGAAATGGGTTCCAAGAGAAGGCAAGCGTAGCAGGGGGCAGCAGAATGTTAGGTGGGCGGATGAGATTAAGAAGTTTGCGGGCATACGGTGGACGCAGCTGGCAAAGGACAGGGTTAATTGGAGAGACATGGGAAAGGCGCCCTGCAGTGGGCGTAGTCAGGCTGATGATGATGAAGAATGTGGCAGGGCGTGTGTCCTCGCGAACAGAACAGCATAGCAGGTGACGCTCTCCCTACATGCACGTGCGTTAACTCTCGCTATGTTGCATGCTTATCACCGTTATAAGGCACTAACCAGCAGTTTGGTCAACGATCACGCTATGTTATCAAAAATCAGGAAGGCTGTACAAGCTCAACACCCGCCTGATCCATGTTTGAGAAAAGAAATTGGTTTCTGAGCAGTAGAAATGGCACAATATTTGGCTCATGTCTCAGTGGACACCTGAACCGTGCAGTAAGGAAAGGGATAAAGGAGGGAGTGAGATAAGAATAGAAGAAAGATGCCATAATGGAGGGCTCCGGAATAATTTCAACCAGCTGGGGATCTTTAATGTGCACTGACATCACACAGCACAGGGGCGCCCTTTTTGCGTTTCGCCTCCATCCAAACGTGGCCGCCACAGCCAGGCTCGAACCCGGGTACTCCGGTTCAGTAGCAGAGCGCTGTAACCACTGAGCCACAGCGCCGGGTGTCCACATTTCCTCATTAAATTGATAAGTTCAGTTGGGGGCAACCATCCACTGTGGTAGCTCGGGGGTTAGACACTGGGCTACCAAGACGTGGAATCAAATCCTGGCCGCGTTCCCATGGAGGCAAAAGCGGAAAATTGGCAGAGAGCGCTGTAACCACTGAGCCACAGCGCCGGGTGTCCACATTTCCTCATTAAATTGATAAGTTCAGTTGGGGGCAACCACCCACTGTGGTAGCTCGGGGGTTAGACACTGGGCTGCCAAGACGTGGAATCAAATCCTGGCCGCGTTCCCATGGAGGCAAAAGCGGAAAATTGGCAGAGAGCGCTGTAACCACTGAGCCACAGCGCCGGGTGTCCACATTTCCTCATTAAACTGATAAGTTCAGTTGGGGGCAACCACCCACTGTGGTAGCTCGGGGGTTAGACACTGGGCTGCCAAGACGTGGAATCAAATCCTGGCCGCGTTCCCATGGAGGCAAAAGCGGAAAATTGGCAGGGGCTTAACATAGATTGGAGGGGACATTTAGCTCTTTCTTGAGGGTATGACATAATTTAGCAAGTGAATGCACATATATGCAGAATTGGTCATTCTCTTAACATTCACTGATCCCCAAGAGTCCTCATACCACTACCAGCACAGTGGCGCAGCAGTTAAGCAATGCACCACTGCACTGGCAGGTGGCTGTTCCTGTCACAGCCACCAGCAGAGACTGTACGACCCATGTTGCTCAGAGCACAAGACGACGAGATTCTTGCTCGTGGTTGGTACGGCTGGCGCAATGCTGTCGCACTAGAAGATATGCTGCTCCTCAACTGCAATAAAAACAATTCAGAGCGTCAGCACTCACACCTGTTTTCAAAACAAGCAACAGGTACGCAATATTTTGGCACTTCATAGCAATGAAATGCCATTCCTTGCACATTTATTCATGACATTGCACAAAACATTAGTAAAGCCTGATGAAGAAAATGATAATTTTGCGTTCGTCTTAATAACGATGTTGCGACACACTCTGCACATATTTCCGCGCAGCCTCCGCCTTGTTATCATCCTGCCCAGCCTAACACGGCCACACGTTGGGCTGCGTTCCTGATAAAACACAGCGCCACTGCTGCGTCACCCGAGTCATGAGTCACCCGAGGCATGCGTCACCGAAAGTGGCTACAAAAACAGGCTGCCCGGCTGAAAAGACCGCTAGTCTACCTTCCGCTACCAAGAAGAGCGTAGTGTCGGTAAGCTCGTCTGCTGCCATCGGCAATCGAATAAACTGTTGTTACGTTTTTATGTTGGGATTCGTCCTTCGGAAGAAACGACATCCCACAACGTTCTATGCTCTGGCCCCATAAAAAGAAAGGGCATCAACATGCACCTCTATATGCAGGGTGCCAGGCACAGTGATAAAAATGCGAGGTCAGCACACAAAGAAGCGACATTAACCTCGAACTGAAGAGAAAAGTGCCTGAACCCTAAGTAGCTGGCAGACTGGAAATGGCGCCTGACCCGAGCGACGACGCAGGCTTGCAGCATCACTGTTTCCTCTGCCCACTATGCCCCCAAATACAGCATGTGAACAGCTGGTAGGCTATGTAGCAGTACTGTCTGAAAAGAACAAGTGTTATATCCGGGCATAAAGCCATGCTTCTGCAGCGCGATGCTTCCGTGCCATTTGCCTGTTGACATCATAGTCTCCCTTACCAAAGCCATACAGGAACTCCATGTACGCAGCCTTAGCACCTGTGGGGTGCACACAGGCTGTCAAACACAGGATGCTGCACCCCCACACAGAGTGCTGTCTTGGCACGCCACGGCAGCAGGCTCGTTCCCAGAGTGTCGCTGTTTCTTCGCAGTGGCCACAACTGCACCTGCATATGTAAAATATGACAAGGAGCCCAAGCATGTCCGCCCTATCCTGTCTTGCACCGTTTGCACTATGCAGACATGAGACAGGCCTTCATGAAAGAACAGCTGCGATATCTGTTATCAGCCTTAGTGCACAAACATTAAGTTCATGACTGACAATGCGAATGTAATCAAAGAACGTCTCCTTGGGCGAGCTGATCACAATTAAATCTCAGGTACTAGGCGCGAATACACACAGACAGAAGGAAGGATACAGGACAAAGCGCCACTTACAACTGCTTTATTCGGAGGCACACCATACACACTCATATAGCTGTCTTAGGCACAAAGAACACAATCAGAACAAGATCAACATGCAAGTGCACTGGTTAAAAATTTACTCTCAGCCTTATACAAAGATAAGGATGGATCGCTGGCGCACAAACTTCCTTTCTCTCCGATAAAAAAAAGCCTCAAGTAATTCCAGAGCTTC
Organism: Amblyomma americanum; assembly: GCF_052857255.1. NCBI lineage: Eukaryota > Metazoa > Arthropoda > Arachnida > Ixodida > Ixodidae > Amblyomma > Amblyomma americanum. Next base: position 22,536,813 of record NC_135504.1, on the reverse strand, counting down.
CCGTCACGCTCCTATGAGCTCCTGTGAATAAAGCAGTTGTAAGTGTACTTTGTCCCGTATCCTTCCTTGTGGCTCTGTGTGTTCGTGCCTAGTACCTAAGATGAATGTAATCAAGCACTCATTACTCACCACGGGATGCAGTCGTCTCCGCCGCTGTTGGGAAAGTCCGGTGAGCCCGCCGAGTCGCTGCTGTCGTCGCTGGCTTTCCCCCAGTACAAGGTGAACGCATAGGGCTCGATGCCCATCATGACGGTAATAGTGAGCAGTCACACCTCAAGCTCTGTTCCCATCCATTATTGTCAGCAAAAGACGAGAAGAAAAAAAGAAAGGCAATGACCGACCTGTGTGCGGGAAAGCCAGGAAGGCAAAGACCCAGGATAGACATAACAGGGTGCAACAAATGGAAGTTGCAAATCGAACCTCAGTGGATGAATTATTCATGGGCAGGGCCAGGCGGGGCAAAAGCAATCAAGTGGGAGCTAGTGGCGATATTAAAAATAACGCTTATGACCGGGCTGCATTCAGCACACAAAACAGCAAGAGCGCCACAGAAAAAAAGCAGCGTTCCTAGTTGCCGGTCTGGTGTTTTGTCTGTCCGGCCACAGAAAAACTGGCAGTTTTGAATGCCGTCATCCGACAAGGAACAGTCTAGTGTTTCAGCCTGCAGATACACCGCGATGATGCGACGCCACAAAGATGCGGTGGCACCGATGTCAGTCAAGACTTTAGTGCAGCAGTCAAAACAGGTTCTGCCTGCCTGTGCCTACAGGAGCTACTGCCGCGACTGCACAACTGAAGCACAACCACATACAACAGAGACAGCACTGACCAGTTGTGTCACTGCGGAATTTACTGAGTAGTGCAAAAGGGGATATTAAGTAAGTATCAGCAGGTCCGTAGCAGATAAATACAGCAGTAGCCAATGGGCCACGATAGTAATGCATGAATGCCGCATCTCGACGCTGGCTGCCACCGACTACATTGCTGATATTTCAGGTAGCAGAAGGCTGTTATGCTCATGTACCGATACAACAGCATGTCAATGAAAATAATATAACAAAATAAGATTATTTAGCTGTACATACACGTTATTACCTTGCGTTGCTGTTTTGGTGCGCACAGGAATTCAGCCAGATCACTCGCATCTAAGCAACGCTTTCTTTTGTGGCTAGCATGGCATGCTTTAACACTTGTGGCAGTTATATAACATGTAAAACCAGGTTCACTTGGTATTACTTCAAACTATAAGACTTGCAAAAGTATTTTGTGGAGAGAAGTTTGCTAAATTTGTCATTCTAACACAATTACCTTTGTGTGATTGAGATGTATTTTAAAGCACAATTAATGCATGATGCAATTTCACATTGTTTCACAAAACGGGCTGTGATTGCAAACCAGATTTTTGTTTTTCACAGTTCATGATAATGCAGATAAATGGTACTGCAAAGCATGGGAGAATGACTGCAAGCATGCCTAGCCAAGTCCAGCACATGTAGTTTTCAGGCAAGCTGTATATGCTTAGTTCGGCCGTTGCATCTCATTCAAACGCCTCCACAGCTCACCGACCTACTCATGTGGTGGGTAAACCAACAGAAATTGCCGACCGAAGCAGTGCGGTCGAGGTATACCAAATAATATTAACTGAACATACAAGTTTGAAAACCCCTGCGTCAATTTTACTCTGGTGCGTGCTATAGATTCACTTATTTTTTCACAGTGAAAAGACAGCAAACGTGAGCTTGCGCTTGTACGACGCGACAGCAGTGCTTTCAACTGAACAGACGAGTTGAAAAACCTGTGTCAAGCTTCCACATGCAGTGGAAATTCCTGTACAGTCTGGACGCAGCCTCACTTTGGAACAATAATTAGCTGCTGTGCTGGCATTCCCTACACCCACGCAGAAATGCACACGACTCCGGAAGCATCTCCACGCGTGAGAAGACTACCCAGTTCAGCAGAGTCCTTGATTTGGGGTTACATGCAGCGCTAACAATGTATACTGGGCGGCAGGTTCACCCATAAACGACAAGCGCACATCTGCTCGATCTAGGTTATACCAGCGCTGTCTAACCCATTGCCCCAAGTAAGCTTCTGTTGGCTATTATAGTAGACAAAGTGTCTCAGGCTGGCGATTTTGTTCGCAAAGTTCAGAGGCAGCAATGCTCTCTGCTTACCACTAACCACGCATACAATACACATTGCTGAAGCATTTCATGGAATGCATTGTACATGGTCACTGCACGCCCATGTATTTTGAGCAGAACTGCGAAGTTGAAAGCACCTAACCACTAATCTAATTTCAAAGGAAAAGCAGCACCAATAAGCCTCCATGAGCCCACCGAGTGCATTGCCACTTTGCAAACATGCAGGAGGTCTACAGCCATCAGGAACTAGCATGCCTGGTGTTTTTTTCCGCACTAAATGTGGCTAGATCAGGTCTTACATTCAATTTTGTCGCTAACGCCCACTTCATTTTTTTCACTCACTTCATGTCCTGCAGCACCATCAAACACTGCTGCGGTTACGAATTTGGAATTGAAAGCACTGCTGTCGTGGCGAGCAAGCGCATGCTCACGTTTGCTGTCTTTTCACTGAAAAAATATAAAAATCTATAGCGCGCACAAAAATAAAAACTAACAAACAGGACTGTTTCTTGGCACTAAAAATGAAATTTTTCAAAACAACAAAGTACGAAAAATGGTCCACAACATGGCTGAAGCTGCCTCCACCTATTTTGCATTGGTATATTTTTAATCTTCGACTGACGGTAGCTGGGACACTTGGTATGTGTGGTGATGTCGCATGCGCAACACTGGGGAAGACAACAGGCAACCGAAAATCTGATTTTGATACTGCTTTGAATGAGTAGAAACACTAAATTTTATCGGCACTTTCCCTCTTTAGAATGATGCACAGCACAGTAGAAAAAAAAAGAATTCAGAGTATGTTCACTACATTCAAATCGGTGCGAAATAATTTGTGCTATGTAGAAGACTACGGTGAGCAGGCAGTGCTGCAGTGCGGAGCAGATGAAGGCGACGCTCTGCAATGCACAGCGCAAGTGTGTGCTGCAGTTCAAGGGAAGATTCTAGGCTGAAGAGTCAACTTATGAACTACTGCACCAATCATGATAGAATTTTTAGGGATGTTCTATCTTCTCATTAGATTATATCCAAAATTTCAGTTCCCTTGCTCAAACAGAAAAAAAGTTATAGGTGTCATATTGAGCAGTCAGGTGTGTCAGCTTAGGAAAACTATCATTTCATTGTTAGTGATTAGATATCTTCCAGGTATATTTTTACCATTTCTGTAAAAATGTGATCACTCTAAAAACATTAAAGTTTAATTTTATTGTTGTCATATGCCATACATCTCAAAATATTTTGTCTTAGAAAATAATTAGCGACCTGAAAAGTACCTTGTTTCGTTCCTGAAAAAATTTCAGTCCAGAAACCATCTCAAAAGCAGCTTTTGACGATGCAGTTTGGAAATTAGTTTTTCTAAGGGTTTTGTTTTCCCAAAAAGTGCAAACTGAGAAAAACGGGTTCAAAGATTTCAGAACATGGCATTTGGGGAAAAAAATTTAAGTGCCCTACTCTATACGTCGCGCCCTCCTCTTCAGCACGACGCTCTCTGCTGCAAATGTTTCAAGCCTTCTTTTTTTACTTTATAGCTGTCCATCGCCCTTGCCTTCGCTCATGAAATATTTTGATGGGTTGTTTGCTGGACATGCTTCATCGTATGGACTCAAGTTCCAGCTTGTCAAACACTCTCTTGATACCACGTGCACCTTCATTAGATTCTAGTACAGCCACGGCTGCTGCAGTCTCCACGGTTCTTAGTGGTGCAAATTCAGTCTTTGGGTGAGGAGCCATCATTGCACCTCAAAGGGTTCGCATTGGTCGCCAGCGGCAGGCTTGGGACTGGTGAACGCACAAGCAGGCGCTCACTTGCTGGCAATCGCCCATGCTGAGTAGGCCTCTCGCTTTTGTGCCGAGTTTTCCCTTCTCGAAGCTTCTCCGAGTCAAAGCCTTCGTTGCGGGCATCTTCTGGCCACACCACCGGCCATTTGCTGATCACAATAAACTCACAGGAGGAAGCAAAGGTAACACATCGCAAGTGTCGAACACAACTAAGCAGGAGCAACTCTGAATGGCGCAGAAATAGCGTTGGATGGTCGCGTGGTATGTTTTCAACAATCTGAGCTCCTGTTTCAGTATGTCATCCACTCTGCAGTTGCTATGGCCAGAAATATGCCTTTCTTTTTTAGTTTTTCATTACTGGCCTTGCGTGTTCTCGATAAAAGGTCTTCCGCGACTAAAAAGCACGCAAAATAAACTTTCTAACATGAGCATTCACTTTGCGTTCGGTTTTTTGCCGACACTGCGGCCACACCTTGAGAAAAGCGTTCTTACACGCCTTTCTTCTTTTCTACTGGTCAGAGATCATCCAAACTTGGTGAGAATATTCTTCATTATGCAAGCCAGCAATCCAAAACAACCCGAACTTAAAAACAATTTTTTTTTTCGAAAACCACTATTTTAGCCCCGCGTCTTCTCCCTTAACACGAGGCTGGTCCAGCTGCAGCGCCTACAGTGGTCTTTCGCGGCGGCCTTTGAAGCTGATCTGTTCACGCCACCGCAGGTTGGACTCCCAGTCATGAATATTCATGCGATTTTTTTATTCTAGGCTCTGAACCTCCGAACATTCATCGGCAAGGGACGATTTTGCTTGGCTCTGCCTTTGAACACCCTTCATGCAGACTTCTCATTCTCAGACACCACAAGGTGTACGAGTATGTGCATGGATGAACGAATCTACCCCCACCCCCTTATCTTTGTTTCATGCTGCCTTCCTTCAAGGGGGTAAGAACAAGAACATATCGAGGGAAGGGGCTTCGGGGTCGTTCCAAAACCGAAACTATGGAACCCAAACAACGTCCTTACACCTCACTCTTTCAAGCACACGCGCGAGCAACCGACACCTAAGGCTTCGCCCTTCGGCTACGCGAAAGTTTCAGCTTCAACAGTCTAAGAAAACGTCGAAGAAGTCTAGGAAAACACCACACCCAAACCAGACAGTAACGTACCTACAGCTGGCCGGAGCGTTCCTGGCCGCGCAGCTGTCACGGGTACGTATCGAAGCAGCTGAACTCTACAAACGACGAACTGCGAAACAAACTGTCAAATTCAGGTAGGTGTTTACGCTACGACGACAACAAAGCTGAAGAGACTGTCAACATTCATGTTACCGCCGCTGTGAATACTTTTCAGTGGACAATTGTAGTAGCGGCTTGCCGTACGGCAAATACGGTAACGCGTTGCCGTTGCTACCGTTGTCAGGCTTGCCTATAGCCACATTTTCCGAACAGTGGCGGTTGCCGTACACCTACCGTGTTTACCTACCGTAAGTACGGCGGTGCTAAAACTCGCTGGATTTCGAAAACACGCCGCCCGGTAACACACTAAGCAGACGAAACACCTTGTAATCGAGTTGACGGGTAATTAACCTTACAGGCAGAACACAAGAACGATTAACATTAACCATACACGGCAACAGGCCACAGCGCATAGTACTAACGGGCACTGAAACGGGCGTATCACTTTGCACCGCGCCCGACCCCTTTGGGAGGGAGACAAACCGCCGCCATATTAACATCCCGAACCGATGTAGTTCCCGAAGTCTCACATCGCGATAACAGTTGTGCCGACTGTCAGTTCAAGTATTATCTAAAAAACGTTGCAGACATCAAACCCCTACTGGTTACGCGCAGTGACAAGAGGTTAACGCGGTTATTCACCCCAGGAAAAGCATTTAGAGTTGGGCCCACGCCGAGTAGCGCTTTCCAGACATGGCATGGCTGTTGACAAATAAGTGCGGGGCCAGGCTTCGCTTACTGAAATTATATTATTGGAACCGAAGCACTGCAGAAGACGCCTGTAAAGTGTTTAACGACATTTTCGCATACGAATGCGCGTGACAGGGCACCACTAGACGAGGCTTAAATTTTTTGTTGTTGCTTTTCTGCAGCCGCAGTACAAACAAGACTAAACAACCACCAACATTTTGCTCTTCGTCGAAGAAGCAGTTATTACTAACAAGGACTTTGTTAACAATCACTAACATCAGGTTGTCCATTACAGAAGTTATGACTACTAACGACGACTTAACGGCATGCTACGTTCAGGAAAAAAAATGAAATCTGTAACATGAGGCGAGACACTCCCAACACGGCGGCAACGCGGGCACAGATAACAGCGTCACATGCACGACGTGCGTATACTACTGTAAAAGCGCAGGAGTAGTACTGCATAATCGAGTGCCCTTTCAAAATTCGAGCGATGTGAGCTCACCTCTGGCCCGTCCCCGTCCGCGCGCAGGGCCTCGGCTGGGACCTGGGGGCCCGCCGCCACCTCGCTTTGCGCCTCTCTTCCCGCCGCCGCCACCAGACGCCATACCTCACGCGTTTTCGACACTCGTCGTGATCTGCGCCGGACCAGACTGCGCTGCAGACTGCCGCCGAACGCTCGACGCTGTCGTCAGGCACGCTCGCGTAGCCGCGGCGTCACCAAAAGGCTGCGAACACGCAGACACCAGCCACACGCGACCACTGGCTTCGCGCCGTCTGCGCTGCCAGCGCCGCTGCCGCCGCTTCACCCCCCACTGCTCTCTGCGCATGCGCAACGTTGTCGCGTCGTCTGCTTCGAATGAGAAGAGCCGGGGGAGAAGGGGTGTAAAAGAATAACATTCTTGCACCGTGTCATGGAGAAAGAAAAGCTCTGGAGAGGCCCTCGCTAGCTTACCCTGTACGCATTTCTTATTGTGTAAATAATTTGTGTATATTACCTCTCCCCACTCCTCTCTTCGTGTTCCCTCACCTCTTTCATTTCATTTCTCCATTCTGCCTGCTATCCTTTATTTCCGCTGCCCCAGCTCAGATGCAGGCAGATGCCGAGCCTAGCAAAAATCGTTTCGTTCCTTTTTATTATTATTTTTAAAAACCACTTACTACACTCGCTATCCATGCTGAGAGGTGGAGTCGTCGCGTGCATAGCTGACTCGGCCAACACACCAGCAGGCGCGCGCATTTGTTTTCTTTTCAGCGCGTTCTGTTTTCATTCGCATTTCTCTGCGAAGGTACTAGACACATTAGCAAAGGAGGGAAGCACACCGCCGGGCTCCGCTCCCGAAAAGCGCGCTGCATAGCAGAAACTTTGAAAAATAAATAATCGGTCCTCTTTTTGAACCTCGTAGGCGCTATTAGAGCAGTGCGAACGTCTGTATCGCAGAATGCACCCCTGTGCTGGCTGCTGATTCGTCGCTAAGCTAATCGGCAAAACGGCGCTAAAAGAGCCTCGCTCTATGCTCTCACTTAGCGGCTGCGCCGATTGCGCGGCGCAGGTCACGTGCGCCGTGTTATAACTACGAGCGCGTGACTTCTACTGCAATTTCTTTTCATCGCGATAGTATATATCTTTATACAGTCGATAACTTGAAACCGTTCGCGATGCATGCTGTATCCCTATTTTAGCGCGACTCGACGATGCAAGTACAATGTCCCGATACATTTAATTGCAGCCGTAACATATCGCATGCATGAACATTCTCAGTTCGGGAAGTTCTGCTGATGGAGACGAGGTCCCGTTTAAGACCCACACACTCCTCGGGAGTTGGTGCCTGTCCTGTCCACATATGATTCCTTGTTTTTTTTTTTTTTCTCCTGAAATCCAACAAATGTCTTCCAAGGATTTTGATTCAGATGCTGTTGGCACGACGGCCGCCATTGCAGCGAAGTAATGTAAAGGCGTAAAGGGGCGAAGCTTGCAACACCGTACCACAGACAGCTAATTTGGCGCGAATGCTCAAGCACGTGACTTGCGTTCAATCTGACTTAGACGGGCTTTCTTTTTTTGATAGCGTTGTTTATTGCCTCTGGGCATAAGGGGAGTTGGAAAGAAAAGAAAATGGAAAGAACAGTGGGTGTTAAATAAAGCAGGAGCTTTATTTAACAATGGGCAGTGAGCAACCCGCTACTCTCCCGGGCAAGGATACAAAATATGGCTGGCGGTTTAGCGTTGCTAAGCTCGAAATACTCTGCCAAAGCACGAACGTGCGTCAATAATAATAATAATAACAACAACAATAATAATAATAATAATAATAATAATAATAATAATAATAATAATAATAATAATAATTGGATTTGGGGGAAAGGAAATGGCGCAGTATCTGTCTCATATATCGTTGGACACCTGAACCGCGCCGTAAGGGAAGGGTAAAGGAGGGAGTGAAAGAAGAAAGGAAGAGAGAGGTGCCGTAGTGGAGGGCTCCGGAATAATTTCGACCACCTGGGGATCTTTAACGTGCACTGACATCGCACAGCACACGGGCGCCTTAGCGTTTTTCCTCCATAAAAACGCAGCCGCCGTGGTCGGGTTCGAATCCGGGAACTCCGGATCAGTAGTCGAGCGCCCTAACCCCTGAGCCACCGCGGCGGGTCACGTGCGTCAAGTCAATTTTCAAATTTTCGATGGTGCGTGGGCCACCCAAATTTTGGGGTGGGCCAATCTTACTTTGAGGGTCTCTCAGGTGTTCATATTGCAACCGTGCAAAACCACGAGGCACGAAGAGAAGAAAGCAAAGGACAAAACAACTATTCGTCTACTTCGCTGTTGCACTGTTTTGCGCTGTTGCAATATGCACCAGCGAGGCATATGCGACCACCGAATTGACTCTGACGGCACTGTTGTACTGGAAACCGAAGCTAAGCCGCGCAGGAGGCTTCTACTCGAGTCGTGGCACATCCAACAGACACGGGAGAATGTTCACCGCTCCCTGGGGACACTTCCCTCTTCTTACACCCATGGTTTGCGGCCACTGACCCGGAGTTGCAGTTGTCGGTTTGTTACTGTGTAGCGCGTTATTCAAGCCAAATGTACAACGGTGGCTCAGTGGTTAGGGCGCTCGACTACTGATCCGGAGTTGGCGGGTTCGAACCCGACCGCGGCGGCTGCGTTTTTATGGAGGAAAAACGCTAAGGCGCCCGTGTGCTGTGCGATGTCAGTGCACGTTAAAGATCCCCAGGTGGTGGAAATTATTCCGAAGCCCTCCCCTACGGCACCTCTCTCTTCCTTTCTTCTTTCACTCCCTCCCTTATCCCTTCCCTTACGGCGCGGTTCAGGTGTCCAACGATATATGAGACAGGTACTGCGCCATTGCCTTTCCCCCCAAAACCAATTAAAAAAAAAAACTAGCCCACATTGCTGCCTTGCTTACGTCAATTTTCACATTTTCGTGTGTGGGCCATTTTGGGGATGTCTCAGGTCAGTTTCGATCTTGGGACAACTCAGTCTTCAAATTTTGGTGGGTGGTACATCCAAAGTGTCGGTCCCTCACTATTTAGAGTGATCTGCCTGCCTTCTGGATCCATACGCTGTGCGTCAATAAGAGTTTATGTATCGCCTGAGCCTTCCTCGGTTGCTCGAACTGCCCCACATCCGCATCGCTGAAAACGTGAAAAGGCGCGGAATGCCAGGAAGCTCAATGGAAGAAAGGCAAGTATCTGATCCCTACGTGCTGACAGCAAAAGAAAAAAAAACGAAGAAAAAAGAAATGAGTGGGAGGGTGCCTTCAGCAAGGCCGAGCGCTTTAAAACAGGGAGTTGAGAGAAAATCTACTCAAGGGGATTTACCTACTGCATTAAGTGTTTTTTTTTCCTTTTTCTCTCTCTGAATAAGACCAAGTGATTGTTAAATTAGAAATACAACTAATTACGTTAGATAATTGAGCCTGGCGACGCCCGCCGTCCCATAGCTCCAAAGGCCCGTTTCGCGCTAAATATTTTCTGTTGGTACGTGTTAAGTTAGAAGCACATGGCGTCGGTGGGACTGCAGCTCGAATTTCGTGTGAGAATACGTTTCGAAGCAGACTACAGAGTCGATGTGACCGTGGTCTCGCGGTGATGCAGTACAATCAGCCATGTTACGAGGCAATCAGATTACTAGAGCAGGCGATATCTAAAGAGCGACTGCGATGAAGAAAACGAGCGGAGGGTGAAAGTTGGTTCCGATAGCAGCGCTGGTAACGCTATCAGACGATTTTCCCGTGATTCTTTGCGTTCGCTCTGGAAACGCCCCTAACCCGTAACGACAACGTCATTGTTGCGTAGACAGCGCTGCTATATATTTAACTGGGCTGCCTAGAAAGCGCTCAGAAAGCCTGTGCTGGTGCTAGCAAACGGACTGACCTAGCTGGAGCCACGGTAACTGCGGTGCCGTGCGCAGGACCGCGTGGTTGCAAAGTTGCAGCCGCACGGAAAGTGCGCAGTGTGGCCGTAGGAATTGCTTTTTACTGCAGCAGTCGCAGCCTGACACGTTACGGCACCGTGAACTTGAGGAGGCAGGAGTGACAGCGGCAGTGTTGTGCGGTGTACTACTTCTCGACGAGTGCCGACGATACACGAGACATGGCGTCTGAAGGTGCAGGTGGCCGACGTGGCTGGGGCAGAGGCAGAGGCTGGGGCAGAGGCAGAGGCTGGGGCAGAGGCGAAGACCGAGGTCGCGGACGCGGAAAGAGCCCCTACAGAGGTGAGCACATATTTCAAAACTGTTCGAAGGTGGCGCGCTCTGCGGCAAAGTGCACGCCTGGCATGTGACGCTGTTGGGGCGTGTCGGCGTTGCAGCTGCGTCTAAACTTGGCGGCATTCACGTGCATTTCGTAAACACTGCGTGCACAGAACACGCTGTTAGGCTTTCCTGGGCGTCTTAACTTCTTTCGACAGTGAACGTGATGGTTAGGCATTTGTTTGCGCTCTAATGTTAGACTCCCGGAATCTTTCGCCTTACTGATACCCTCGGTTGTTTGCTGTGTCGCTCGTATTCAAGAGAAAATGTCTGGGTACACTTCGCCGGCACCTTCTACTCCATGTGTTGCGTCAAATTTTTCCTCACTTAACTTAGCAAAGCGTGCGCTGTTTCACCGCTCCGCGCACTGTGTGAAAACAGTGCTTTTCCTGTGGTAATTCGCTGCGCTGTAGTCAACCGTGAAAAAGCAGACGCCGACCATACGGGATTTTTGTTCACTGAAATGAAGGTGCAAGTGATAGCTGTTTAAATACGCCTGAACAGACACCCCAGGAGGCTTGCGTACACAAGGGATGGAAATCCATCGTGCAGATATAGTGCGTGTGATTTGTCGTTTTCATGAATGATTGCAAGTCTAGGCGAGACATCAACTTGATAGCATCAGGTTGATGTCATATTAATTATGGTTTCCCAGGGGAACATATTCGAAGTTGCAATGTCTTCCAGTGTGATTTGTCTTTCTGCAATCGCGTTTTATCAGGGTACACAGTCATTCACCATTCGCCTCTGTGCCGGGTGTTTCGCCTGAGATTTTCTAATTTTTAACAGCGTCTTTTTGGGTTGGAAGAGGGCTTGTTTTCGGCACAGCATTGTTGGCGCTATAGCCTATCAGAATACAGCTCAGATGTTCTGTTAGGTTGGTTAACTAGTATTACATGGATGCCTTTATAACCATTCTTGTCAGTCGCCTGTAATGAGACAGCATTAATAGGTTGTGGCGCCGGAAGTGTCCGAAAAATGTGTCGTCAGCTGGTGACGTCATCAGTCATGATGTGAGGTATATGAATTCAATGCTTAAACAGTTCCGAGTCGGTCATGATTGATACGCATTGTACAATATAACGACAGTAATTTATCACAATTCATGAAGAAAATAAATTGCCTTAATTAATGGGGTTATTCAGTGCGCCCACGTGACGTCATATATGTTTCGAACGCATATACCAATCTGATGCCTATGCGCATACAACCAATTACAGTACAGAAACAAAGTACGCATTGTCAACTGCTATAGGATTATAGATCCAAGAGTTGCGGTCATATCTTAACGTAGTGGGTAAGTAGGTGTAGAGAGGCGTTTAACAGGAGCCACCAACGTCGCACAAAACGGTCATGATTTTGCATTTCTCCAGTGCAGTCTCTGTAGTGGCGTATAGATCGTTTTTTTTTTTTTACCCAGAGGCGTGTAGCCCACCGTATACAATTTCCATATCACTTCTCATAATTATGAAAACGCAATTGCCCTCCAGGTGGTGGGCCACCAAATTTTTGCCTAAATCGTGCCAAAATACATGCGTTTTCGAAAAGCTCGCAGGCAAAGCAACCCCTCCTGTGCACGCAATTGAAGGGAAGCATCACTGAATCCGTGATTGCGGCCGAAATCGGATCTCGGCTAGGGCAATTCGCTCAGCCGGCCACAGACTCCGAACAGAAGGGGCGCCAATGACGTCATACCAGCAATGCTTGCTCTCCGGTCGCCTCCGAGAATTTTTAAAGTAGGCTCTTGCTACCAGTAATGGTACTGCGGAAGGTTTCAGCCACCACTCTGCTCAAGGCAGCCACTGAACACATTCCGAGATAACGCTGATATACTGCAATTAATACGCAGTCTGGTGGCAATAGCGCGTTCGCACTATACAGCTGTTAGTGCCAATGACTGTCTCGCGTATATCGGTGGACACCTGCACCGCGCCGTAAGGAAAGGATAAAGGAGGCAGTGAAACAAGAAAGGAAGAAAGAGGTGCCGTAGTGGAGGACTCCGGAATAATTTCGACCACCTGAGGATCTTTAACGTGCACTCCCATCGCACAGCACACGGGCGCCTTAACGTTCTGCGTCCATAATAACGCAATCGCCTCGCTCGGCTTCGAACCCGGGGAACTCCGGATCAGTAGCCGAGCGCCCTGAGCACTGAGACACCACGGCGGGGCTTTCGTTACTAACCATCCGAAAACTGTACTCGTATACTACATATCTCTCAACAGTCTGCATTTGTCGTTGACCTGCATCTCTTCACTTATCTGCACTTTTCACACCTTGTGCGTGGCTGTTCTTATTTGTCCAGACCTTGTCCGTTCCTTTAAGATTGCTAATTCAACGCATTTGGTCTTCACTGCAGACGAAGCCCCTCGTGAACAACAGGGACCTTCCCGGCCCGCGGCAACGCAGCAGCAGCCCCCCTTACAGGCAACGCAACAGCAGCCCCCCTTACAGGCAACGTGGCAGCAGCCCCCCTTACAGGCAACGCGGCAGCAGCCCCCCTTACAGGCAACGCGGCAGCAGCCCCCCTTACAGGCAACGCGGCAGCAGCCCCCCTTACAGGCAACGCGGCAGCAGCCCCCCTTACAGGCAACGCGGCAGCAGCCCCCCTTACAGGCAACGCGGCAGCAGCCCCCCTTACAGGCAACGCGTCAGCAGCCCCCCTTACAGGCAACGCGGCAGCAGCCCCCCTTACAGGCAACGCGGCAGCAGCCCCCCTTACAGGCAACGCGGCAGCAGCCTCCCTTACAGGCAACACGGCAGCAGCCCCCCTTACAGGCAACACAGCAGCAGTCCCTCGAGGCCGAGCAGCCAGCCCACATTCAGGACGGAGGTGCTAGCAGAAAATGGGCCGCTGTTGTTGCCGCACCTGCTAAACCAGTCACGCCTCGGCAGCCGGTCGCCCAGCCTGAGGGTGCTGCGGCAGCCGCCAGAGAGCCCGTGGGCATGGGCGCCATACGGAAAGCCTTGCCCGCCGTAGCACCTTCTCCTTCTTCTGGTGTTCCGCAGAAAATGGCTTCGTTTTCCGAGCGAAAAGAATATCGCAAAGCGAAGGATCAGATATCACTGCTGGTCAATCACTTTGCCATGAAGCTGCCACGCGGCAATGTGTTTCATTACGATGTCGCGATCCGGTCCTCTTCAAAGCAGGTGGAAGCCAATGTACCTGAAGAACAGACTCTCTGCCTCAGCGCACGCGTCAACAGGACGGTCATCAAAAGCCTTGTGAAAAGCGATCCTGTAATGGATCAATATCTGCCAGTATTCGATGGCCGGAAGAACTTGTACACACGCGAGGAGCTGCCCTTCGCGAAGCGAGACTTCGAGGTTCCGTACGACGAGGATGGCCGGCAGCGGAAGTTCAACGTTACTGTTAAGTACGCGGCCACGGTGAGCCTGGATGCGCTTAAAGATGTGGAAAAACGCAAAGCTGCCCTTCAGGTGCTCGATATCATCGTGCGGTACGGCCCTAGCATCGAGTGTACGCCCGTTGGTCGGTCATTCTTCACGGAGCCAGAACAGGGACAAGACCATTCCCTTGGAGTTGGCCGCGAAGCGTGGTACGGCTACTACACCAGCGTGCGGCCTGCTCAGTCCATGGCCATGCTCAATGTTGACCGCTCGGTAGCGGCTTTTTACAAGACCATTAAAGTTACAGATTTCATGGTCCATCTTTTTAAGGAAGGCGTCCGCAGAAAGCAGTTCATACTCGGTTCGGAGCTCGATGAGTTTGACCGCGCAATGCTCTCCGGTGAGCTGAAAGACGTGAAAGTGAAAGTCCATCATGCGGCCTGTAAGCGGCAGTATCGAGTGGTCAAGGTGACTCACGAATCGGCCGAGGAGCTGAGGTTCGAATTAAAAGACCACGGCGAGACGACGGTGGCGAACTACTTCCGCCAGAGGTACCCAGAGTTCATGAAATTTCCTCAGTTGCCCTGCATTCAGTCGGGCACCTCGCAGCGCAAAGTCTACCTTCCTCTCGAGGTCTGCTCCATAGTGGGGAAACAGCCGTGCAGGAGAAAGCTGAGCGAGAGCGTGACCGCCAAAATGATCTCGCATACCGCACATGCTCCGGCAAAGCGGTTTAAGTCCATCGCTAACTCTGTCAACGACGTAGTGAAGTTCAGCGAGCCTTACCTGCGCAAGTTCAGCATCACAGTAGACACGAACCCAACAAAGCTAACAGGTCGCGTCCTGAATCCCCCGTTACTGCTCTTTAATGGCAAGAACAAGCATCCCAAAGACGGCACGTGGAATATCGCTGGCGTCAGACTCTTCACGACCAAGCCCGTTCAGAAATGGGCACTGCTGGGCGTGAACTGCGAGCTCGGGGATGTTAAATCTACCCTGATAAAAGATCTCCGGAACACTGCTGACAACATCGGTATGTGCCTGAAAGACCCCGTTCCCAATGTGCCGACAGGCGTCAAACGAGGGGAGATTGTAAAAGCGCTACTTGAACTGAAGGACAAACAAGTGGAACTCGTAATAGTGGTGCTCGGGGATGAGGCGCCCTACGCCGACATCAAGGAGGCCGCGGAGGTACAGGTGGGCATCCGCACCCAGTGCATAAGAATGCAGAACGTGGTGGACAATTGGAGCCGTCCGCTGATCATCAACCTCTGCCTCAAGATCAATGCCAAACTGGGCGGGACCAACAACGCGCTCGCGAGCGCGCAGATGCCTCAACTGCTCAATGAGTTTGCCATGATCATCGGCGCCGACGTAACCCACCCAGCGCCCGGAGACAGGTGAGCCACTTCTCGCCTCTCCGTACGGTGCGCTGTTCTGCCATCCATTTGCGCGAGTAGTCATAATGGTAATAATGCGAAATCATCATTACTAATGTGAAAGCATTTCTAGTCTGTCAGCACTGGAAGTGTCCGCAAAACGTGGAAATAACGGCACTAATTAACAACTCGAATCACTTATACTAGTTGATGATGGCTAATGTACTGATCAATGAGATGTTTAACATGTGTAATTATTTACGCTAAATAATGGGACCAGTTGAGACCGTGTGACGTCATAGATGCACGACTTCATCCTATACGTCTCATGACGTCACTCAAACAGCCAATTAAGGCACAAAAAAAAAACCGGAGCCCTGGATGTCAGTGTCTGAGAAGTAGGACGATGTGCAGGTTTTCAGATAGTTCTGGAATATTGCGTATGACGTCATATGGACAATAGCTACCAAACGCTACTATCGCGACGTACTGATACTTCCTGTCGGTAATAATAATGATAATAATAATTGGTTTTTTGGGGGAAAGGAAATGGCGCAGTATCTGTCTCGTATATCGTAGGACACCTGAACCGCGCCGTAAGGGAAGGGATAAAGGAGGGAGTGAAAGAAGAAAGGAAGAATAGGTGCCGTAGTGGAGGGCTCCGGAATAATTTCGACCACCTGGGGATCTTTAACGTGCACTGACATCGCACAGCACACGGGCCCCTTAGCGTTTTCCCTCCATAACAACGCAGCCGCCGCGGTCGGGTTCGAACCCGGGAACTCCGGATCAGTAGTCGAGCGCCCTAACCACAGAGCCACCGCGGCGGGGCCTCTCGGTCATAGCGATTTGGTTTCGGTCGTACGAGTTTCGGCCCAGTTGCCGCAGAAATTGTTCATTTTTATATTCACTCCTCTGCTTGCTGACACTATACCACACCTAGCAAGAGCCATACAATCGAATTTTACCTAATAGAAATTCGGGGGGTCTGGGTCCTCTCAATGTACTTTGTTCGGTATTGCGCGCAAACCATATGGCATTTGCCGATTGCATTCTAAGACATCATTGTGATTTACTCGACCATTAGTTTCGCAGTACCGCGCAAAATTGCTTGCAGCTCATTCGGGCCGCCTTGGCTAGCGGGTTTCAAGTTTCATCATAACTTGTCGGCCTAGTTGGTATGATTCTTCATTAGGGACAACACTCTTGAACTGCATAGATATGCAGTCTCTCTCAATATGTACCTGTCCATACCGAAAATATGTAAACACCTTTACAGCTGTCGGTTAATCTAATGTTACAGTGGTATCCGTCCCGTCAATATTTCGGTCCCTCTCAAACCTTTGATTTGAATGCGATGGTCAGGGTCGCCGATCACTGAATCTGCCAGTAGAAGGGTCACTGTGTCGGCGCGTTAAGCGGGACGGCCTTCTGTACACTCCTTGTTTTGCACAGCGTGAAGCCTTCCATTGCTGCCTGTGTGGCAAGTGTGGACAAAGTTCCCTCCCAATACCGAGCGGCCATCCGTGTCCAGATCCAGCAGCAGGAAGCCGTGGCCAGGGTGGAGATCATCGAGGACCTGAAGGTCAGTGCCGTACACTTCTGTTTGCAGTCGCAACACAGTGAAAGTGCGCAGAATGAAAAAAGCAGTGCAGCTCCATGTCGTTCTGAAGATGGTGGCTAATTGTCTTCCCGCTATGATACGTGCCTTCGTGCAAGATTTTTCTAGACAAAAAAGTGTTACCGGAATGATACCGGAGGCTTGGAGGAAGGCTGTTGTCCCATTCTGCAGTCTTGGAAAACCGCAAGCTTCTCATAGCAGTTACAAGCTTATAGCCCTGACTAGCTGTTCAGCTAAATCCGTTTTAAAATTTCGGATATTGGGTTGATGGGAGAGTGAGAACAACGCTATCGACCTTTTTTTTTTATTAGTTAGCCCCCATGTAGTTCGGCATTTCGGGGCTTTGTTTCCGCTCGTCCGGCAGCGAATGCTACATTTATCGCTACCAGATTTCGATTCCAAGCTAAAACTTTTCCCGCCACTGCGATTCAAACCCGGGACTCTCTGATAACTCGATAGAAGAGTGGCGTAAGGCGGCGGAAACTGGGACTTCATGACTGCTGGGTACTGATCCGGAGTTCCCGGGCTCGAGCCCGACCGCGGCAGCTGCGTTTTTATGGAGGAAAAACGCTAAGGCGCCCGTGTGCTGTGCGATGTCAGTGCACGTTAAATATCCCCAGGTGCTCCAAATTATTCCGGAGCCCTCCACTACGGCACCCCTTCTTCCTTTCTTCTTTCACTCCCTTCTTTATCCCTTCCCTTACGGCGCGGTTCGGGTGTCCAAAGATATATGAGACAGATGCTGCGCCATTTCCTTTCCCCCAAAACCAATTAAAAAAATTTAAAAAAAAATGACTGCTGGCGGCGAGCGCTGCTCTCCCGCTTAATAATAATTGTTTTTTTTGGGGGGGGGGAAAGGACATCGCGCAGTATCTGTCTCACATATCCTTGGACACCTGAACCGCGCCGTAAGGGTAGGGATAAAGGAGGGAGTGAAAGAAGAAAGGAAGAGGTGCCGTAGTTGAGGGCTCCGGAATAATTTCTACCACCTGGGGATCTTTAACGTGCACTGACATCACACAGCACACGGGCGCCTTAGCGTTTTTCCTCCATAAAAACGCAGTCGCCGCGGTCGGGTTCGAACCCGGGAACTCCGCATCAGTACTCGATCTGCGCTCCCGCTTAGTAGCAGCTTTCAAGCTCGCCCCGTCTGCCCACTGACTTCATCGGGGTAGGGGACGCGCGGACAGGTGCGCCGCCCTAATCGGTTGAGAGCTGCTGCGAGCAGATGATTTTTAAGAATTGTTGCTAAATTACAAGCTCCACGCAGAGCTTTCAAATTTGACTCTAATACCCACAGGGACTGCTTCTATAGATCTGCTGCGCTAGATTATGTCCATCAAAGTCATTTCAGGGTCCCTTTAATGGAAACAACTTAGTGGACACAACGGCAGCCGTGTACCACCGTCGCGAAACTCCGATCGCGACCGGGGTGATATGCCCGCCAAAGAAATGTCCTTGGGAACAGTTGTTTTACGTTAACAGACACGTTGCATAGCCCCATGCAGTTCAGTAATCCGGATACTGTACACTGTTATAACAGACGCGAGCGAAAAGGCTGCTTTTCCTTTCCGCCATATCCAGCGCGCTATAGGAAACGTAACCGGCGATAACATGTCAATCGCAGCGCACAATCATTTCTAAGACACGTGGCAAACAGCCACTTCATCACTGCCACGATCAATATAACATCTCTGCTATCACTCGGAGTTCTCATTGTGGTCTTTGATACTAGTGTTCATTTCATTACCTTACTGCCCCCCCCCCCCCCCATTGATAACAAGAGGGGAGGGCAGTAAGGTAATGAAATGAACACTAATATCACAGACCCCCCCATGGATAGCAAGGGGGGGGGCGGGGCGCCCTTATTGTCGCATGTGACCAATATCTTTCACTCAGTTGCCATTTTTCCTTCAAGGCATTGCAGACCTGTCCACCGAGTATGTGTCACTTCCTGTGCCATTTCCTTATCTCAAGACACAGCTGCGCGGTTGCCGCCGCGCTGATGTGTGCAGTAGAGGAGCCCACGACCGACGTTAGCCAAAAGTGTGCTCCGTGGGATGCTTGCACATTCGCTGCTCCGGCGGCAGGCCATGCTCTCTATTCCGGCGAGAAAGACAAAAACCTGTTCATATCGGAGCTATGTGTAAGGCCGCATAAAGTTGTGTAGGGCAGTAACCACACAAGTTCGAAACAGAGGAAGTGCCTAAACCTGCTCGAAACCAACAGGCCACAGTCAAGTAAACATGCTGTTAATCGGAAAGTAGCTGTTTGTGTCAGGGTGGCTTGCCGCGTGCATAAAATGTCTAATTGTTCTTGTGTCAGTGCTAGTGTTCTTATTCCCTTATAAAAATAGTTTAGTCTAGACTTCTTATGCTATATTGCCTTTCTATAGGTATTTCCTCTGTAGACCCGTCTACTGTATGGCCATAAATCCATACATCGTCTATAGGATCTGTCTGTATTGCTTACTATTCTCTAACATTTGTCCATAGACAATCTATAGCCTTTATAGCCAATTTCATAAACTGGCCAAAGAGACTTTTGTCAGGGTTGTCTCATTGCATGCATGCGCCAGACCGAACTTTACCTGCTGTAAGTGCCGCCAATTGCAACCAGATTTCGCTGCATAATTCACTAAGCACCTCCTCTGTAATCTCTCGAGTTCACTTTTGTATACCTCGTTTTTAGCTTTGCTACGTTTGAGCCGAGCCGCCAACTATTGCGCGTCATTGTTGCAGGGGATGGTCAAAGAGCTGCTGACGGCTTTTCGACAGGAGATTAAACAGAGGCCGCAGCAGATCATCTTCTACCGAGACGGAGTCAGCGAGGGCCAGTTTGACATTGTACGGGACCAGGAGCTGTCGGCCATTCGGAATGCCTGCCGCGAGTTCGGCCTAGACGACTCATACAACCCGCCCGTGACGTTCATCGTCGTCCAGAAGCGTCACCACACCCGCTTCATGCCGGTCAACGAGCGTGACGGCGTGGGGTCGGGCAACAACATCCCTCCTGGCACGACCGTCGACAGTGTGATCACGCACCCCTCCCATTGCAACTTCTTCCTCTGCAGCCACGCTGCCATCAAAGGCACCAGCAGGCCTGCCCACTACTACGTACTCCATGACGATTCGGAATTTTCTCCAGATGACCTCCAGAAGCTGAGCTATTACCTTTGCTACACCTACGCTCGCTGTTCCCGCAGTGTCAGCATTCCAGCGCCGGTGTACTACGCGCACCTGGCGGCGTTCCGCGCAAAAGAGCACATCGCTAGTGCATGCAGACAGCGGAGAACAATGAGCTTAACCACCAAGCAGTACGAGAGGGCAGTAACAGTGAGAGAAAACTTGAAAGACACAATGTACTTTGTGTGAGTACTTCCCCCACGCTCCGACTGCTTTTGCGTTGCATGACATTTTAATGACTCGCAGTTTTCTTTTACGCGTGCAATTCGCGATGAGCAGTACGACAGCTTCAGTCATGGTGACTGAGGCAATGCAGAAGACAATGTATTTCGCGCCAGTACTTGGGCTACTTTAGCTTCGAATGATATATGGTTTTATGACTCGATAATAAATCTCACTTTTATCCTGTTTGTGGAATTCCTTTCCTTTTCAGATATCGATATCACTGCGACTGCCCGTTTTCTGTAGTCACTTTTTTGGGGGACTGCACTGAATCCATGAACAAGTGATCCAGATATGCTGGGGCGATTATTGACACCAGTTGTAGCTGTACACTCGGCACGCTGCAAAGAGGTGGTTCCCTGGAGATAACATAAACAACGTGAGGCTGCTGTTGGTGCTCCCGTTGCCCGGCACAATGGGGGCATGGTGCACAAGCCTCATTGTACATAGCATCCCGGTCACGTCATGGTGGAGCGCGTAGTTGGAGGCTGCTTCAGCTAGCATAAGCGGAAAGTCTTGCATGTGGAGCTCTGCCGTTTGCGCGACCGTTGAATTTTGCACGAGGACGAGTCCATAAGACCGCTTCTTAAGCTTGCCCCCCCCCCCCCCCCCCGTATACCTTACCCGCCACGTGGTGGAGCTGATCTGGGTGCCTGCGCTCCCAGGGTACCCCGGCAACGAAGCCGCCATAGACGATGCCCCTAGGCCTCATCAACCGGACAGCGGCGGAATCTGCCTCTTCCCGGGAGTGCATGCACTCCTCAAGCGAGTTGACACAGGCATCTACCCCACCAATCCCTTGACATTTATCCGATTAAATTGGCCGATTAAAATCTAGCGGTAACCCCTTTCATGTGATTTCCATGGAATGTGATAAGCTTCTAAGATGGATGAATAGACTCGGAGACAAACCTAAACAAGAAAAAAAGTTTGTGGTGGTTCCTTACGCACATTGTGTTGGGCATGGTTTAAGGAATGTGGCTGCGAGATACGATGTTGATGTGGGTTTTTTTCAGCGCCAAGGAAACTTAAAGCTGTGTGCAGACAGGTGGAAACGAAGGCAAATTCAACATCCCCGAAGAAAGAGTGGAGGCTGTCAGACCAACCATAAGAGCCCTTTTGTGCCCTGCAATGTCGGGGTTGTCTACAGGACACCGTGCACTTGCTGGGTGACTTATATTGGCCAGACTGGGCGTTGAGTTAACGCTCGTCAAAGTGAGCACCACAGGTCCCGAGATAATGGGTCATCTTGAAAACTTGCCCGTCACTGGAGGGAAGGTACATGCACCCCTCTGTCTTCTAAAACAGTCTTCTTAGGTAAACATAATGAAAGCCCAACGCGTGAGATATTGGAGGCTTTTCACATCCGCTTGGAATCAGATAGTTGCATGTGTGACCCTTCTGTCGCACTAACTGATAAAGAAATGATGTTCTTACCCGGCCAAAATGTGGGCATGATGATTAGCTTTTGTGTCTTGTTTTCCCTCCGGTTTGTATTTGGTGTTAGTATCTAAGATGCTTTTGACGTGAATAAAAATCTAGTTGCGAGTCAGCGCTTGTGGTGTCCATTATTCGTTGTGTCCCATTGTTTTCTTGCGCTGTTCAAATATGAATTATCACCAAATATTAAGGCCCCGCCTCCAGGCCCCTATTTCCAGCATCCACCCGGCAGCATATATACAGCCCCCCCCTTTTCCCCTCTGCACCCGCCCCCACGCTACCCTTAGCCGCATACTCCTTGAATGCCCTGCGGACCCTCCGCCAAGGGGCCCGCAACTCCTGACCACTTGGGAGGAATGGGAGACCCTACTGCGCTCGACGGACCCAGCCAGGCAAAAGATCGTCGCTGGTCGGGCCACCCACGTTGCGGAACTTCGCCAACTCATCAACGCATAGCGCAGTGTGGTCGTGGGGGGCCCACAGATTACTAGTAACACATTACTAGCAGTGTATCAGATTACTGGCAACCCACTACTGAAAAAGGAAAAAAATAACTGCAGAGAGCGTTATGCCTTAGAAAAAATACTAAATGCCTTAGAAATTCCGACAAGATGTAATTTATTAAGATGGATAGCTGGGCGAGTTAATTGGCAGTCGTTGATTGTGGGTGGTACAGCGCGAAAAACACGAGACAAAGTAGAAGCCGACACGGAAGGGCGCTGATCAGTGATCAGTCGGAACTAACTTGTTGAAAAACATGTTTTATACATCCGTCCTGTGACGCTGAAAAGCCCAGAGCACTTGCAAGCAACTCTTCAAGGTGATGTAACATTGTCATCTCATCTGCAATGTGATGATTCTCTGTAAAGAAACCGAGCCTCTCCCTTTTCTATCTGATGTCATCATGATTTATGAAGAAACGAAACCTCTTTATCAACGAGCAATCATAAGTCTGGCTAACACATTGTAGCTGTTTCTTTCGGATGAAATATGCTTATTATTTCTTTTGTTGTTTTATCCCGGTGGCGAAACAAAATGTGTTTGCAACCAAAGCACGGCACTTTGTCATGTCTTCTTTCCCGCAATTGCGGCCATCGTTGATCGCGGCATTGTTCTTTCAAATGGGAATGAATTGATTCCGGCACTGAACTGAGACGTTCACGCGGATGAATGTTAGTGCATCGGCCGGTTTAATTCCTTGTTTGTGGCTTTATGTTTAGCCACCAGCCAGTTGCAGCAACCTTGCAATGAGGTTTCGTTTCATGAGAGTTCATGATGACTTGGGGTAGAAAAGGGGGGGGGGGGGGTGGGGGGGGAGTGGCTCGGTTTTTTTTAACAGGGGCTTACCACGTGGCAGAATGAGTTAGAAATGATAACGTTACACTAGCTCTAGGAGGTATGGGAGGCAACGCTCGACCATGTCGTCTTCTGCTATGTCTTTCGTCTTTTTCGCGCTGTACCGCCCACAATGAGTGTAGTCTATTGCAAGTAATCGGTTACGTACAAGTCTGCACTCATGCGGAGTCAGCTAATTGTTCGGAAAGTTTTCAGCGCCGGGATTCTTTCATTTGCGACACGTTACGTGAAGCAGATGCGAAAAAAAAAACGTGCATTTTTGCATCGCTCGAGAAAAATGCATCATAGCAGGTGCAGCACCAATAAGTAAATTACCCTTCAGTAATCTTTGTTTGTTTGTTTGTTTGTTTCACCCGTACCGCTGCTAGAACGCCACAAGTGTTCTTCGCTCTAAAGTGAATAAAAAGCGGGATATAGCAGGTGTTTCAGGGAAGACTTTCAATAATTTTAAATAATAGGTTTTTTGAGGTAAAAACACGGCCTTTTCAGCATAACATTGCCAGTTTTGGCGGACACCAGAAAGCCGGTGAATCGTTTTAAGTAGTAAGCTCGTTAACTAAATTTAAATAACCAACTTCTTCACTAGTTGGTTGCAATTAGAGATTTGTAGTCGTTCGTTTGATAGGTCTACGGTTTAAGCGGTTTTAACGTCCCAAAGCGACTCCGGATTTGAGGGACGCCGTAGTGAAGGTATCCGGAAATTTCGACCACCGGGGTTCTTTAACGTGCACTGACATTGCACAATACATGGGCCTCTCTCAATTCGCCTGTATCGAAATGTGACCTCCGCGGCCGGGATCGAACCCGCGTCTTTCGGGTCAGCATCCGAGTGCCATAACCGCTAAACCACCGCGGCGGATAGCCATGGCTGATTTTAGAATTCCGAAAACGCGCTTACCCTTGGCGCTGTGGCTGCACAAAATATGGCTTGTTTGACTTGTTACGCGCACTAAAAAAAGGTTGCCTTGCTTGCATGCTTTCCGAAAGCGCATGTATTTTGGCACGATGTAGCCAAATTTTTTCGATCCACAGCGCCGATGGTAATAGCGTTTTCGAAATTCTAAAAAGTTATATGGCTATCGCTAACGACAGGCTACAAATCTCTAATTACAACTACGCGCCTAACTCTAATAGTTGGAAAGTTAATTATTACAAAATTAGTTAACCAGCTTACAACTTAAAACGATTCAGCCAATGTCGCAGAAAAGCCGATGTCGTCACCGTCACTGAGGATGACCGAAAAATCTACGAAAAATATCCAAATATCCACAGAAGCAACTTGGCTTTGCTGGCACGTGGGCCACAAGGTCACATAACCTTGTGGCTCACCTGCCAGCGTTACCAATTATGGCGTCATCACAACCTGCACATTAGATTTTCAGCAAGCTGTCCACCGTGTCATGTGGAAGTTAATGATTGGTCGCCCCCCCCCCCCCCCCCCCCCCCCCCGCTGTTCCGGTGTCTCTGGCTGTCGACATGCGGGCGATGTCAAGGGTTTGCCCAGACTTCGGGAATGCAGGAGATACGTCTAGGAAGGATCAAGTGATCATTATTCCCTTGACGACATTATTCCCTTGACGACTGTCTTTTTTTTTTCTGTAAAGAACCGCACTTGAGTGATCGTTCCTTAGGCGTATACGATTTTCTACCATGAACGTGTTCGAAGGAGATGACAAATGTCAAAGTTAGCAATGTAACTTCTGTGCGGTGGGAAGTGGTAGGGGTGTGTATTAATTGTGCTGTTTGTGTGCTTGTTTGCAACATCAACATTCCCAAATGTTTGTCTAGTCGAGGGAACTGCAGAGTTTTGGCCTTCCTTTCCCCGACCATTGTTTAATCAATATTCTTTCCCCGATCAATTGATTAGACGGCGGAAACCTTATTTTCCCTTTTCTAATCACTGATTGGTGAGGAGGTTGGTGAGGAGGGTCACTTGTTACCTGATTGGTTGCTGTCCCCGCTAAGGGCGGAGACAGAGGGTTGACAAGTAAGCGCTCTGGGTTGAACCAGGGCTGAATTCGTCCGATCAACGGTTTAGTCATGTTCTAAATAGTTTTCTCCTTGCGTTCGTTTCTTCTTGTTTTATTTATGTTGTAAATAAATAGATAACCTTCTCCTTTCCTCGAGTAACGTGGATGTTTCCAAGTTAGAAACAAAAATAATAAATCGGAGTTCCCGGGTTCGAACCCGACCGCGGCGGCTGCGTTTTTATGGAGGAAAAACGCTAAGGCGCCCGTGTGCTGTGCGATGTCAGTGCACGTTAAAGATCCCCAGGTGGTCGAAATTATTCCGGAGCCCTCCACTACGGGACCTCATTCTTCCTTTGTTCTTTCACTCCCCCCTTTACCCTTCCCTTACGGCGCGGTTCAGGTGTCCAACGATATATGAGACAGATACTGCGCCATTTCCTTTCCCCCCAAAAACCAATTATTATTATTATTAAGCGCTTGTTTCCTTGCCTGTTATTTCGGTTTGGTTTGGCTTATGGGGATTTAACTCCCAAAGCGACTCGGGCTATGGAGGGACGCCGTAGGTGAGGGCTCCGGAAATTGCGACCACCTGGTGGTTCCTGTCCACCCAAAAGGGGAAACACAACTGGCGCAGTCGAGAGAGGATCTCAACTGGCGCAGTCGATAGGGGAAGAACAACTCCAAGTAGGAGACAGGAAGGCGCTACTGCCTGTTCTCACGTTTTCTTCGCTGGTTCCGCAATGCCAGATGTAAGCAAAATAGCCCGCATTGCGACTTAGTTATCGTCCTTGTGGCATTTCACATCTTTTTAGCTATATATTCGTGAGCATATGTGTCTAAAAGTGTTTCCACACGCTCGGTGTTTAAATTTCTCGCGGTTCATGTAGCCCCTTTATTTCGTCACATCTTAGAAGTGGTTTCTTGAAAACAAAAAATAATAAATCGGCAAGCACTTGTGTTCTTGCCTGTTCTTTCGGTTTGGTTTGGTTTATGGGAATTTAACGTTCCAAAGCGACTCAGGCTATGAAGGGAAGCCGTAGTGGAGGGCTCCGGAAATTTCGACCACCTGGCACTAGGCTTCAAACAGTACTCGCGCAACAGCGTTTCGCCTCCATCGAAATGCGACCGCCGCGGCCGGGATCGAACCCGCGTCTTTCGGATCAGCAGCAGAGCGCCATAACCACTGAGTCACCACGGCAGCACAAATATAATTTCTTGGCATCGTGTAAAAGCTGTCATTGGGACAGCAAACGATCCATTGACAATAACATTTAATAGTATCGTTTATTTCCTGCGCAGAAGTACAAATGCTGTCTTGCCGAAAGCCTCGAAAGGCTTCAGACGCCCTCTGCACATTTAACACATCGCAAGGCGTGCTCCCAGAAAGCCTCATAACATTTTCATTTTGGGAGCACTTCAGTTCGAATTTCGTGTGAGAACACGCTTCGAAGCAGTCTACAGAGTCGATGTGACTGTGGTCTCGCGGTGATGCAGTACAATCAGCCATGTTACCAGGCAATGAGATTACTAGAGCAGGCGATATCTAAAGAGCGACTGCGATGAAGGAAACGAGCGGAGAGTGAAAGTTGGATCCGATAGCAGCGCCGGTAACGCTATCAGACGATTTTCCCGTGATTCTTTGCGTTAGCTCTGTAAACGCCCCTAACCCGTAACGACAACGTCATTGTTGCGTAGACAGCGCTGCTATATATTTGACTGGGCTGCCTAGAAAGCGCCCAGAAAGCCTGTGCTGGTGCTAGCAAACGGACCGACCTAGCTGGAGCTACGGTAACTGTGGTG
Organism: Amblyomma americanum; assembly: GCF_052857255.1. Classification (NCBI taxonomy): domain Eukaryota; kingdom Metazoa; phylum Arthropoda; class Arachnida; order Ixodida; family Ixodidae; genus Amblyomma; species Amblyomma americanum. The sequence goes on along the minus strand of NC_135504.1, from coordinate 22,509,867 downwards.
CCGTGCGCAGGACCGCGTGGTTGCAAAGTTGCAGCCGTACGGAAAGTGCGCAGTGTGGCCGTAGGAATTGCTTTTTACTGCAGCAGTCGCAGCCTGACACGTTACGAGCCCGTGGGCTTGAGGAGGCAGCAGTGACAGCGGCAGTGTTGTGCGGCGTACTACTTCTCGACGAGTGCCGACGATACACGAGACATGGCGTCTGAAGGTGCAGGTGGCCGACGTGGCAGAGGTGGAGGCGGTGGCTGGGGCAGAGGCGGTGGCTGGGGCAGAGGCGGAGGCTGGGGCAGAGGCGAAGACCGAGGTCGCGGACGTGGAAAGAGCCCCTACAAAGGTGAGAGCACATATTTCAAAACTGTTCGAAGCTGGTGCGCTTAGGCTCCTTACACTACCTCCAGTGCACGAGCTGCTGCAAACGAAGCCATGCCATTCTTCTGGAACGACGTCTTACGTTATCCAGCTCATTCCGCAGTTTGCTTGGGGGAACACGGTCCACATTCAGGGGAGGCGAACTTTGTGCGCCTATGTAATTTATATCCAGCTCCGCAATGCACTACCAGTGAAATCGTGCAATTTGTTTTCTTAATTTACTGCTGCATTTTTTAAAAGGCGCCTTTTGTGTCATTGTCTAATTACCAAAAACAATGACAATTCATGATATGATTATCGCCGTTCCTTGCACAGCTCCTGCTTAGGTGCGTTTAACAAGCAATGAACTGAAATTGGCTGTTGGCCCCAGATGAAACATGTTTCATTCCTTCCTACGACCAATAATGCATTTTCTGCTTATCTCCTTTTGGAGTCTTTTTTTCTTCAGAAAAGTGTAATGGTGCCTTGAAGATAATAAGGAGGCAGCTCCAACCCCCCAATTTCAAAGGGAGACATAAGTTCTGTTGGTCCCGAAGGTTGTTCTGCTCCTGTCTTGCACCTGCTGATGATCTTAAATGCGTCTTGGTGTCTCGCAGTGCAAGGGCTACGTGCGTGCTGGAATATCAAGGTGTATTAATCAGACTAGCTATTCTGGCGACTTCTTTGGTTACTAACCATCTGAAAACCATACTTGCACACTAGGTTTCACCTGTCTGCATTTGGAGGTGTCAATTTTTCGTTGACCTGCAAGCCTTCATTTCTCTGCACTGCTCACACCTTGTGCGTGGCTATTCCTTTTTCCAGACGTTGTCCGTTCCAGTAAGATTGAAAATTCCACGCACTTGGTCTTCACTGCAGACGGAGCCCCTCGTGAACAACAGGGACCTTCCCGGCCCGCGGCAACACAGCAGCAGCCTCCCTTACAGGCATCCGAGCGGCGGTCCACCGAGGCCCAGCAGCCAGCCCACATGCAGGCCGGAGGTGCTGGCATACGATGGGCCGACATTGCTGCCGCACCTGCTAAACCAGTCATGCCTCGGCAGCCGGTCGCCCAGCCTGAGGGTGCTGCGGCAGCCTCCAGAGAGCCCGTGGGCATGGGCGCCATACGGAAAGCCTTGCCCGCCGTAGCACCTGCTCCTTCTACTGATGTTCCACAGCAGGCGGCTGCCGCACCTGCTAAACCAGTCACGCCTCGGCAGCCGGTCGCCCAGCCTGAGGGTGCTGCGGCAGCCGCCAGAGAGCCCGTTGGCATGGGCGCCATACGGAAAGCCTTGCCCGCCGTAGCACCTGCTCCTTCTTCTGGTGTTACGCAGCAGGCGGCGCTGTTTCCCCCGCGAACGGAATATGGCACAGCGGGGACTCTGATAGCCCTGGAGGCCAACTACTTCCAGATTGAACTGCCACGCGGCAACGTGTTCCACTACGATGTTACGATCCGGTCCTCTTCAAAGGAGGAGGACGGCAAGGTACCCGCAGAAATGACTCTCTGCCTCAGCGCACGCGTCAACAGGACGGTCATCCAATCCCTTGTGGATCAGCATGGTGAAAAGCTGGACAATATTCGGCCAGTATTCGACGGCCGCAAAAACTTGTACACACGCAAGCAGCTGCCCTTCACGAAGCGAGACTTCGAGGTTCCGTACACTAAGGATGGCCGGGAGCGGAAGTTCAACGTTGCCGTCAAGTACGCGGCCACGGTGAGCTTGGATGCGCTGCATAAGATGTACGAGAGGGAAGTGCACGTGTCGCAGCAGGCGATTCAGGCGATTCAGGCGCTTGATATCATCGTGAGGCACGGCCCCTGTATACAGTCTACGCCCGTCGGCCGGTCAATCTTCGGGACTTCAGAAAATGGGTACACCCTGAGCAGTGGCCACGAAGTCCGCTTCGGCTACTACACAAGCGTGCGGCCCACTCAGCAGAAGCCCATGCTCATTGTTGACAGCTCGGCAGCGGTGTTCTACGAGGCCATTCCACTTACCAGTTTCGTAAAAAAGCATTTTTCTGATGGCCCCAACAGGGTCAATCTAAACAGTGCCACGCGGCTCGACGAGATTCAGCGCGATGCTCTCTCCGCGGAACTCAAAGACGTGAGAGTGCAAGTTGATCATTTGAAGCCCCCTCGCAGGCATCGAGTGGTCAAGGTGACTCATGAATCGGCCCAGCAGCTTGAGTTCCCATTCAAGGACGGCAGTATGACGACGGTGGCCAACTACTTCTTAAATCAGCGCAACATCACCTTGAAGTACCCTCTCCTGCCCTGCATTCAGTCCGGCACCCTGCAGCGACCCATCTACCTGCCACTCGAGCTCTGCACCATTGTGGAGGGGCAAGCCTACAGGAAAAAGATTAGTGCAAGCATGACCGCGCAGATGATCAAATGCACCGCACATCCTCCAGATGAGCGCTTCAAAAAAATAGCGAAGTCGGTCGATGAGGTAGTGTGTGCAAGTGAGCCGTACCTACGTGCATTCGGCATCACGGTTCTCAAGGGTAGCACATACCTGAGCGGTCGCGTCCTGCCTGCCCCTTCCCTGCGCTTTGGCGGGGTACGGCAGGAGGCACAGCATGACTGCAAGGGTGTGTGGAACTTCAAGGACCGCTGGCTCCTGCAGGCTATGCCCGTGACGAAATGGGCGATTGTCTACGTGGCATGTCGGAGATCAACAAGTGATTTCAATACCCTCAAAGCAAAGCTGCCGGTCGTCGGTGGTCAGCTGGGGATTACCGTGAGTCCTCAGCCTGGTGGGTATCGAGCCAGGACGCCACAGCAGACTTTGGACCTACTAAATCGCCTCAAATCCGAAGGCATTGACTTCGTCATTGTTGTGCTCGGGGATAAAACTCTCTACGCGGACGTTAAGGAAATTGCGGAGGTGAAGGTGGGTATCATGACCCAGTGCATCACGGAGGAGAACGCTACGTCCAATTGCACATACTCTCTCATCACCAACCTGTGCCTGAAGATCAACGCCAAGCTAGGCGGCACCAACACTGGACTCTTCCGCGGTGACCAGCTGGGCCGGTTGCTCGGAGAGTCTATCATCATCGGGGCCGACGTAACGCACCCAGCACCAGGAGACGGGTGAGCCGCGGAATGTCCTATATTTCGCGCAGAAGCGTATCCCACGAAGCACGTACCTTCTATAAGACTTCAAACATCTAGCAACGTCTAACTCTAGATTGAAACGTTTAAAAACATTACAGCAATGGAGGTTTATCCACGAACGTTTAAAAAAAAAGTTGGGCTGAGGCTTAGCTAAAGTGTTAAGCCTGGATATCTCGAAGCGAAAAGCTTCGTGGCGATGCTCGTGGTTTAGCTTAAGGTTTCATACATAGGGTTGCAATTTGGGTATACCTTTCTAGCTTTTCCAAAATTTGTCTCAGGTATACAAAGCTTGTACAATCGTCAAAGATCCGGCAAAGGTCATAGTCTTTCACACACGTGGCCGAACGGGTTGTCCACAAAGTCTGTCGTAAAGACCTTGGTCACGCTGGCACTTTCAGAGTTTCAACATGTAGTCTGTGTAGCGGCGAGTCTTTACCTCTTCATCCATATCGTCGTCGTCGTCTTCACTCTGTTGGCTGCTAACACTGGTATAGGAAGGAAGGCCTCAGACGTTGCTGGCACATACCCACTACGGGGGAGTGGCCAAGACACAGGCGGTTAATTGCTGGATACAGGAAAGTTTTGACGGGAAAGGGAGTGGTAATAGGATCCAGCCTGATAGATTGGAAGACGGAAGGACAGGGGTCCTGTTAACTTGGAGATCGAAGACGGGACAATGGCTTAATGTGCATAATAGTATACAATGCCTGTAATGTTCCAATGTCGTACTGACTGAGAGCGGGAAAAAGAAATTAGAATGTGAGTCGCTGCGTTTCTTGAATAAAAATTTGCACAGCAGAGCGCACAGTCCTGTCGCTTCGTCCAAGCAAAGAAGCGCCAATGGAAAGAACAACCGCGGAAGACACAGGCAAGCCCAGTTGATGAAATGGAATGTGCAAAAGACGCTTCCTCAAATGATAGAAGCGGCGGCAGAACAGCAGGAAGTGATCTATTGTCTCAGGTTCGGCACAAAAAGGGCACAGTGGGGAAGCCGCAGTGAGGCACTGGTAGCAGACGCGGCTAAGAGCCGCTTTTGAGCGTCTTGCCGTTCGTCGTTTAGCGAGACGCTCCTATCGTTGTGCTCGAGTGTTTCGGTTGCTCGTTTAGCTCTGGCCTTTTCATTCGTTCTTCGAAACCGCTCGACGTCTCCCGAAGTAGTCTTCGCTCACCTGTCCACTCTCAATTGACGCAACCAAACGGCGCTACTCAGCGTCATTTTGCCGCCGCTTAGCAAGCTGTGCCTCTCGTGATTCTGGCGTTTCAGCCGATTGTCTAGCCTCGCACTTTTCATATCTTCGCTGGTTTTGAGCAAACTCCCACGCTACCACTTCTGGGTCTTCTTCTCCTCCTTCCATGGCGAAAGGTCAGACGACGGAGTCAGCGCGCGGTGGCTACGACAGCAGTGGCTGCGGCAGCACCTGCGCTCCGCGTGACGTCACTCGGTTTCGCGCATGCGCAGCTGTGGCAAATCTGTAGTGTGGCTCACGCGAAGCCCGGTGTTGACGAGCCTAGTGAAGCTTTTCGCTTCAAAATACCGTCAATTGAGGTTTATTCACAAACCTTTTAGAAGCTTCTTTAAACATACAATTTCCAAGCACCGTTTTAAAAATTTCTGGCGAGAGGTATACTCGGGAACGTTTAACGTGTTTATTTACCAGCCATTTGTTCCCAACGCATCTTTGCATGCATGTCCAAGTATACTTGACGCAAACAGTCAGTAGGGCCGCCGCGGTGGCTCAGTAATTATGGAGCTAGGCTGCTGTCCGGAAAGACGCGGGTTCGATCCCGGCCGCGGTGGTCGAATTTCTATGGAGGCGAAATTCTAGATGCCCGTGTACTGTGCGCTGTCAGTGCACGTTAAACAACCCCCAGGCGGTCAAAATTTCCGGAGCCCTTCCCTACGGCGTCTCTCATAGCCCGAGTAGCTTTGGGACGTTAAACCTTCATAAACCAAACCAAACAGCCGATACATGTGAACTAACGCCACAGTGAACCTAAGTCCAATCATATGAATTTTTGTGAATCCTTTATTTCGATGATTAGTGACGACTGAGCTAGCCATGTGAATGACTCCGTGCGCAATTAACATGAGATAATTGCGCACGGCCATTACGGCAGCACATATCCTGAGCGAACTGCACATATCATGAGCAAACAATCTGCAGTTCTAAAAAACATGGGCACTAAGCCTAATGCAGTCCTACTGGTTGATCTTAGAGGATTCTGAATATATAGCACACTGTTGTTGAGTCTATAGGCTTCATATAAGCAGCGATTTCCAAAAAAAAAGTAAATACGTTCCTACTAAGAGGTTTTCTAGATCTTTTTTGGCGGTGCATTAGCAGTCATATAACACCTTTTTTTGCCTCCTGGTCTACAGAACATCTGAAAATAAATTTCTTCTAGACAATACCGTGCACTTTTGTAGACGTTTGTTACACGATGCGTAGCGTGATTCGTGTATCATTGTAACTAAAGAAATGGAACAGCAATTGGAAAACGGGGTGTTCAAACGTGTCTGAATACTCAGAATGGAAAGCCAGTGCTTGATGACCCTAATTCAGCAAATTTATTGTGTCGTTGCTGGTCTTCTGTCGTGTTGGTCTTTCTCTGCCTAATGCAACAGCTCGGTCTCTCATGGCCGGTCCGCCGACCGGTTGGCCCGTCGTGTTGTGCTCATGACGGCCCCCTTTCCTCGCTATCAAACACAGGCAGAGACCCTCCATTGCTGCCTGCGTGGCAAGTGTGGACAAAGTTCCCTCCCAATACCGAGCGTCCATCCGTGTCCAGATGCAGCAGCAGGAGGCCGTGGCCAGGGTGGAGATCATCGAGGACCTGAAGGTCAGTTGGGTGCAGGTCTGTTTGTGGCGCCAACGAGGTGCAAGTGCGCAGAATGTATTAGACGTATAGACCTACTATGCTATTTCATCCTGAAGCACCCCTACCCCCTTAAGCCCAGTCTGCATTGTTCGAAAGCAGAATTGTAAGCGGCCCTGGCGTACTTCGAGACCAAGCGTCTTCGGAATATCTGAAATGCGTGCGTATTTTTTGGCTCGCAGCACGAGTGCGCATTTGTATCCGTGAAAAACTTCGTTACATTTGAGAGGTGCCTTTATTACGCGTAGAATTTAACTGATGCAAATGGAAAATGGAATCGAAGTGCCGTAGTGGATGGCTCCGGAATAATTTCGACCACCTGGGGATCTTTAACGTCAGTGCACGTTAAAGATCCCCAGGTGGTCGAAATTATTCCGGAGCCCTCCACTACGGCACTTATTCTTCCTTTCTTTCACTCCCTCCTTTATCCCTTCCTTTACGGCGCGGTTCAGGTGTCCAACGATATATGAGACAGATACTGCGCCATTTCCTTTCCCCAAAAACCAATTATTATTAATAAACCGCCCTGGAAAACAAGAGGGTTGAATTTTTTTTTTTGGCAGGCCTCGTATAGTTATTGGTTAAATCTGAATCGTAACAGCACAATGTTTGTAGGCAGTTCAACAGCCACTAAGAAGAGCTATACAGACAATCAGCATTCAGACGTGTACTTAGCCACCCAACTAGGGGCAACAAGATGGCATACAGTTTCGAAGCGAAATGTGCCGTTACAGCATGTCATTCTGCATCACTTGGTGCTGTGACAGGACGGAGGCGTTCCAGCGATGCAGTTACGGCGGAGAAATGCTAGCTTTGGGAGCAGTCTCGTTCAAACAGCGAATGCAGCGTACTCCTATGCAGTTTCAGCGATCCGAAAACTGTAAATTACTAACGTAATGCAATAGGAAGCGGTTGCTTCTTAAATTTTTCTATACGGCAACCGCACTAGGGAACGTAACAGCCCGTAACAACTTATGAATCGCAGAGCAGGCGCAGCGACTCCATCCTGCATAAAACTCAAGCCCCCCCCCCCCCCCCCCCCCCCCCCCCGAAAATCGAGGGTTGAACGGAAACCCTCTTGGTCGGGTACGGCCAAGCATATCGTGTCCATCCATTGAATGAATGTTGAAGAGGCTCCGAAACTCATAACCAGTGCATTGTGTTGCCTGTCGGATACAAACAATGAGTTAGTGACGCTATTCGGATCGGTTATGGCCCGTGTACTTAACTGGCTCGCAAATAGTCATGGCGCTGACGGTACGTGACTATATAGTGGAGGTTTTTACCAGTGGATATGACATCATTGGATGGGAGCTTGATGATTGGACAAACGGTAAATATACTGCAAATTGTTCATAGCTATGTTTCGCGTTCTATATTACATAAGCAATATATACCACCTGGTTTGCCTTAGATAAAAGCGCTGTACAACAAAAATACACCACCCGAGGCTCTGGCTGTTTTTCCTTCGAAGGACTTTGCGCCTCTCTGTACACACCCAACGACCTAGCGCACAGCAAATTTAATTATGGCTATCTGTTCGAGCCATTGCACTCTACAAGCGTTCGTTTCGGTCCCAAGGAAGGATGCGTAGGAAGGTTATATCGTCAGCTTGAAGGATCACATGGCGCCACGTTCCCGTCAACAGCGCGTGTGCCTAGCTTGCCGTGACCAATCAGCGCGTTCCTATAATAGCGAGCCATGGTCCGCGGTAAACAGGAGCGGCACGCTACGCGTGAAGTGTCTAGTATCTTGCGCAGGCGGTCATTCCGCCGCAGTATCTCGCGCTCGAGTTGCGATCCCTAAGTCTCGCAACGTCACACATCAGCGTTCCCTTCTGCGCCGCCGACGTGACGATGAAGCATCGCTGGGTCAGCTGGGCGTTCACCTGGTTGCTGTAGCAATGAAAACGACGCTACCAGCCTTGGAAAGAACGAGTTACAGAGATTAGGCAGCCACGGTGTGCAAACTTCCGCGATGTGCACAGGTAGGCTGTTTTGATTGGTCCCTCCCCGTGTCCTCATTGGGAGAAGGGAATGGAAAGCCCCACTTCTTTTGGGATACCTTCATTGAATATCTCTCGTTCCTATGCATCTATTCCTATAATTCTTTTTGGGTAGGCATGTGACATACAGAATCCATCTCAAGCATAGCCGGCGTCTGGTCAAGTGTTTCGCAACCCCTTTAACGTTAGGACCATTCCTACAGTGGTCCGTGTTTCGCCTTCAGTTTCAATGTGACAACCTCTGCTTGCAGCCTCCATAGTCTGCCGTGAGGAGCACAATTCACCGCTTGAGCGAACTCGGTACTGTGTACACCTTGCTCGCTTATTGGCGGTGTTCGCTTTCGTACACCTCTTGTTTCGTGCATCGCAGTACAGCAACCAACCTCTGCTTGCTGTTCGTGCAGGAAATGGTCAAAGAGCTCCTGCGTGCCTTCTACCAGGCGAGAAAGGAGATGCCACGCAAGATCATCTTCTACCGGGATGGCGTAAGCGAGGGCCAGTTCAGCTCTGTACGAAACTCCGAGTTGTTGGCCATTCGGAACGCCTTCCGCGAGTTGAGCCCAGAATCTCAGCACGAGCCGCAGGTGACGTTCGTCGTAGTCCAGAAGCGTCACCACACTCGCTTCAAGCACAAATCCAAACATGAAGGCAACAAGCGCCAAGGTGGAGCTACGAACAAGGATGTCAAATCTCAGGGCAACAAGCGCCCAGCTGAAGCTATTAACATCCCTCCAGGCACGGTCGTCGACACGGTGGTCACGCACCCCTTCGATTTCGACTTCTTCCTCTGCAGCCACGCTGCCATCAAAGGCACCAGCAGGCCCGCCCACTACTACGTACTCCATGACGATTCGAAATTTTCTGCAGACTTCCTCCAGGAGCTGAGCTATTACCTTTGCTACACCTACGCTCGCTGTTCCCGCAGTGTCAGCATTCCAGCGCCGGTGTACTATGCGCACCTGGCGGCGTTCCGCGCCAAAGAGCACATCGCTAGTGCATGCAGACAGCGGAGAACAATGAGCTTAACCACCATGCAGTACGAGAGGGCAGTAACAGTGAGAGAAAACTTGAAAGACACAATGTACTTTGTGTGAGTACTTCCCCCACGCTCCGACTGCTTTTGCGTCGCATGACATTTTAATGACTCGCAGCTTTCTTTTACGCGTGCTATTCGCGCTGAGCAGTATGACAGCTTCAGTCATGGTGACTGAGGCAATGCACAAGACAATGTATTTCGCGCGAGTACTTCGACGCTTGGGCTACTTCAGCTTCGAGTGATATATGGTTTTATGACTCGATAATAAATCTCGCTTTTATCCTGTTTGTGGAATTCGTTTCCATTTTCAGAAACCGAGAACATTCTGGCTGCCGGTTTCTGCAGTTATTTTTTCGGGGGACTGCACTGAATCCATGAACAAGTGCTCCAGATCCGCTGGGGCGATTATTGACACGAGTTGCAGCTGTACACTCGGCACGCTGCAAAGAGGTGGTTCTGTGGAGATAACTTGAGGCTGCTGTTGAGAGGCTCGGTTTTTTAACGGGCTTACCACGTGGCAGATTAGTTAGAAATGACAATGTCACACTATCTCTTGGAGATATGCGCAACTGCTCTAAGCTTCTTAGTGTCACGTGGCTATGATGTATACAATGTTTTTCGCAATAAAAATTCATCGCGAGGCAACGCTCGACCATGTCGTCTTCTACTATGTCTTTCGTATTTTTTTGCGCAGTACCACCCACAATGAGTGTAGTCTATTGCAAGTAATCGGTTACGTACAAGCCTGCATTCATGCTGAGTCAGCGAATTGTTCGGAAAGTTTTAAGCGCCGGGATTCTTTCATTTGCGACACGTTACGTGAAGCAGATGAAAAAAAAACGTGCATTTTTGCATCGCTCGAGAAAAATGCATCATAGCAGGTGCGGCACCAATAAGTAAATTACCCTTCAGTAATCTTTGTTTGTTTGTTTGTTTGTTTCACCCGTACCGCTGCTAGAACGCCTTAAGTGTTCTTCGCTCTAAAGTGAACAAAAAGCGGGATATAACAGGTGTTTCAGGGAAGACTTTAAAGAATTCTAAAAAAAAATTTGTTCGAGGTAAAATTACGCCCTTTTCATCATAGTAATACCTGTCTTCGCGGACACCAGAAAGCCGGTGAGTCGTTTTAAGTAGTAAGCTCGTAAACTAAATTTAAATAATCAACTTCTTAACTAGTTGGTTGCAATTAGAGATTTGTAGTCGTTCTTTTAATAGGTTTACGGGGTTTTAACGTCCCAAAGCGACTCAGGCTATGAGAGACGCCGTAGTGAAGGGCTCCGGAAATTTCGACCACCTGGGATTCTTTAACGTGCACTGACATTGCACAATACATGGGCCTCTCTCAATTCGCCTGTATCGAAATGTGACCTCCGCGGCCGGGATCGAACCCGCGTCTTTCGGGTCAGCATCAGAGTGCCATAACCGCTAAACCACCGTGGCGGATAGCCATGGCTGATTTTAGAATTCCGAAAACGCGCTTACCCTTGGCGCTGTGGCTGCACAAAATATGGCTTTTCTGACTAGTTACGTGCACTGAAAAGGTTGCCTTGCCTGCATGCTTTCCGAAAGAGCATGTATTTTGGCAGGATGTAGCCAAGTTTTGTCGAGCCACAGCGCCGATGCTAATAGCGTTTTCGAAATTCTAAAAAGTTATATGGCTATCGCTAACGACAGGCTGAAAATCTCTAATTACAACTACGCGCCTAACTCTAATAGTTAAAAAGTTAATTATTACAAAATTAGTTAACCAGCTTACAACTTAAAACGATTCAGCCAATGTCGCAGAAAAGCCGATGTCGTCACCGTCACTGAGGATGACCGAAAAATCCACGAAAAATATCCAAATATCCACAGAAGCAACTTGGCTTTGCTGGCACGTGGGCCACAAGGCCACATAACCTTGTGGCTCACTTGCCAACGTGACATGAAGGCGTCATCACAACGTGCCCATCAGATTTTCAGCAAGCTGTCCACCGTGACATGTGGCGGTTAAATTAATGTTTGGTCCCCTCTGGAAAAATGTTGGATGGCGGCCATCCCCCTCCCCTTGTTCCGAGGTCCCTGGGTGTACCCTCAATTTTTTTTCATAATAGCACTGCATTCGTTCATTATAATCTTGACATTTATTTTTTTTTCCACAATAGCACCGCATTCGTTCTTTATAACCGTGCCATTAATAAGTCGGCTTGGTGGTACAGCTATTTCCTCTTTAACTGTTGTTCCATTTATAATTTCCTTCTCCTTCTGACCGTTACATGTTTACGTAATTGATCCTGTTGTTGGACGTATGTTATTTGTCTTCCTGATCTTCCCACTGACCATTTTGTTGGCCTTGGCCTCTGTTATTACGCTGCCTTCTTCAATGCCACGTTACCCGAAGCTAAAGAGTTCCCACTGAGCACCCCAAAAAAGCTACTGCACAGCCCGCAATGCGCCAGCCTATCTTTCCTAGCCCCTATCCACTCAAATGGATGCCGTCTCGTCCAAAATCTCTGCCAACGCTAGCTCCTCGCACTTCTCTGTTCATGTTTACAACATAAAAGCGCTTATTTCGTGGCCTAACTTCCAGACCTTCCAATTCATTACTAGCACATACCGCTCTACCTCTTTACTCTATCATCCACTGGTGTCCAATCCGAACGAGCCGCAAGGCATGCTGGTTACTCCGACTTCCGGGTGGTTCGGCGAGATGCGCGTTGTGCGCGTGTACAGCGCTTTGCTTTAAATGCGGAATTGACAAGCTTGAATTTGGCTCTTCATGTGTTAATACGCGCGAATAAAGTCGTAAAAAAAGGTGAGCATGCTGTACGTGCATTATGATGCCCGCGCTCGACGTTCCGTACTTAATGACGAAAAAGCGTTGCAAGTGCCAACGTTTCGGCGTGCGTAGTCTGTTCGCGCAGAAGTTAAGGACGCTTCATTCACGCGCTAAAAAGTTCTCCTGTTGTTACTCGGCCGCTGCACTGATATCTAATATACGTTAGGGTGCATATTTCCGAGAGGTTTCGCGCTACCAGGCACTGAATGTATGGACTACCAGCAACTGTAGCCTAGCGTTACGAGCGCACTGCTGCGCACATATTGTAGCAGAGTGGCTACGGCGGCGAAGAGCTTGCATCATGCAAATCCTCGGAGGACTTCAGGTACTTTTTTACACCAGCCGCGGTGGCCTAGTGGTTAGGGCACTCGGCTACCGAGTCGGAGGCCCGCGCGTTCAATCCGGGAAGCGGCGGCCGCGTTTCGATGGCAGCGGAGGGCGAAAGGCGCACCCGTGTGCTGTGCGATAGAACCCGTCTAAACTAATCCGGAGCCCTTCACTACGGCGTCCCTCATTGCCCATGTATCGCTTCTAGACGAGACACCATACAATTTGCAATATTTTATGATTTTCTAGTCTACAAAGCTTTCATGTGCACTGCATCGGAGCTGCAAGGGTTTCTTGCTACGCGGTAGCACCGGAGCTTTCGTTGCTTGCAAGCAAGGTATGCACCGCGTTTTAGTTGCGCTACAATTGGCACATGCGGCAGGTTGAGCTCCTCCCAAAAATCTGTACTTAACAATGCTTCACAACCTTAGCAAAGGTGCACAATCTGTTTTACTGTCTGTTATGTTCTTGTCAGCTCAACTGCTTTTGTCGAATATTTGCTATGGCTTATGGAATAATTACTGCACTAGCTGGCATGCATAACAACAGGCTCAAGAAATCGAATTTCGGTTCATCTGTAATGCAAAAATGCAACTGCATGACAAATGTGTTGCATTTTCAGCACTACTGTATTCTTTCTGCTAGTACGAATTGCACCGAGCATGCGCCTAGACTTTGTGGCTGAAGACCTCTACTATTGTGTGTCAAGGGCATGGATAGGCAAGTGGCATAGCAGCTATTCCAGCACTGAAAGAGGTGTGCTCATTCACTTAGGCTTTGGTATGAGCACAAGAACCTCACTCACACGCAAACTTAACCACGCAGTGCATATCACAGCCCACACATGATGGTGCGGGACATTACATGCCATTTACATATAACTTGCAGCTCTCAATGTTAAGAATTCATGAGATTGATTTCCCAATGCTGGCTGCTGCTTTATGTACATGAAAAAGAAGTACTAAAATAAATGCTTTGTTTTATGGCATCCCTTGAATGGTCACTAGCTTCAGAATGTAAATCAAGACAGAGGCGAGTCTGTAGCAATTTTGCTGTCGTGTACTTAGTGCTCAAAGCCTGGTCGAATAAGAAACACCAGCCAATGTACGGACAGATGTCCCAGTGTCTGGCACCTCAGCTGTTGATGCATATGTACAGAAATGTGGAAATGTAAAACTTATGCATTGTATGCAAAGTGTTGAAGGTAAGGTAGGCAAGTAACAGCACAAGCAGCTAGGCAGAAGATTAGCCTGCCTTGTGTTTTTCCTGATGAAAACCCCAAGTCAAAGCAAAGCATCAAAGCCTGCTGAACAACTTTGCTACAGGCACCACAACATAAACAAAGTCAGGCACACAGACAAAACATAAAGCAGACCACAGCCAAAAGCAGAACAAACTCTTCACATAGGAAGCTTCACTGTTTAACTGCAAGAGAAAGTTCATCAGCTGTTAACTGGAAACCCTTCTTGTCATGTGGGTAATAACATCTGATATAACCTTTGTCTTGCAAAAACTCTTGCAGGCACAAATTATACAGCACAGCATGTAATAAATAATTTTAATGCAGGAGACCTGAGTGACAAATAGTAAATTATAATAAATAGCATGGTAGAGCGTAAAAAATCCCGCTTCGGCTTTTCCAGCACATACAGAGGCTTGATCCGAGTTTGTTTCAGCATTTTCTACAAGTTCCTTTGACGAAGTCCTGTGCTATGTTGAACGAAAGGCATTCCCATCCAGTTTTAGTTTTGGCGTGAGCACAGCTGTGGCATAGCTTGAATGTTAACTGGCTTTGGTAAACTGTCCCTAAGACACTGGTGATACCAAAAAATCTGGAATGTCTGAACACAATCTGCTCCTTGGCCTTTCAAAACTAGCAATTTTATAGTATGTTTATTACTCTTTATCCTTATGGATAATTGTCCCAACGACCACCAGACTGGTCTCTTCCGTCCTTGCAGCATTTCGCACTCCTTGAAATCACTAACGTCCCTCGCAATAAGACAACCATTCAGTGCAATATTCCTATATGCAATCATGCAATGCATCACGTGTAAGCTAGAGACGCAAACATTTATTTCACATGCATGTTCAGCACCTAACAGTTTTCAAATGATGCTTTGCTGCAGAGCGACAGCTCAGTATTATAACATTTGTCTCGGATGTCAATTCTCCCACGTGCTGTACAATAAAAGGTGAAAGCAGTTGGACTATGTTGACTGCTATATATATTTTTTATTCGGTTATCCTGAAGTGAAGCTTCTCATAGCTTACTGCCTGAGTATGAAAAGAATAGCGGTGAATAAGCCTTATCACTTTTTAATGTGATCAGCTTGTACGTCACTCTCCCTCTCCGCACACAGGAAACGGAGAAACACGTAACTTCAACATGCGGGTCCACACAAACGGGTAACTTTAACACAACAGCTATAGCTTATAATTTCCCCACACCTGCTGTGTGCTCATGTCGATCGACTGGTCTGCTGGTAAAAACATGATACTGTAGAAGCTTGGGCAAGTTGGTGTGACCCCAATGGGCACTGCAGCTCCCTTGGATGTCCTGGGGATGTGTGGGACGTCCTGTGAACGTCCACTGAACGTCCAGTGTAGTTTCAGTGCCCGTTGGGACATTGCTTTTCAGCAGCGCAGCGGACAAAGGGTGTCTGTACACTTGTCTCGTCCTTTGTCCCCTGCGCTGCTGAAAAACAATGGTAAAAACATGTGTTTCACTTTGGACATGAAGTTGGGAAATATGTTCACATAAAACAATTCTTAAATCTTAAAAGTGCTCGTAAACACATACTGCGACCAGCAACGTCAGGCAACGGGACCAGGCCGTGGCCGGTGTCCCCGTTTCGGCAGCTGACTGTTGCGATCGCATAGGCCTCTGAATTCCAGCAACTCGCATGCAGCACAAATTCCTAAGCAATAAATCGTTCTGTCCTTTAACATCTTGCCGAGTTGTAGTGACGGAGGCCAAACAGCACATATCTGCACCCCTACGACAGCGTGGTGCTACGTAACGCAGTCATGCGAGAACGACTGTGTCCGAAGTTGTCCGAGTGAGAAATTGGTGCTCCTCAAGGACAGAAAACAGCATACTTAACCGAACCCCCAAACTTCCACAACGCTCTGAAAGTTTACCACCAACAAAATGCTCGAAGCAAAGCCAAGAGCTGTCCGTGGAGCTCGTAGCAGGCAGTCTGCCACCGGATCGCAACGCCGTATTGTTTTCGCCATTCACTACTTAATGGTACTCGGAACATGTTGCATTCCGCTGCTTTGAAGTTACTGCAGTTTGAGGCAGCGCATAACGTCATTTTTCCAGCGGTGTGAGCGCTAGTATTAAGCGAAGGCCGAAACCGCACGTCTGCAAGCCAACAAAACAAAACCGCAGAAACGACCCGGAAGTCCAAATTCACGTGAGAGTGCTCAGTCGTGACGCAATGTCCGATGTATTCTGAACAGCACCTCTTGCAGTGATATTTCTCGCGTATCCTCAATTTCCTGCGCTAATTGATCAACTGTAGTTTTGCTCCATTGCTATCCAGAACATCATTTAGCCTTTCGGCTAACATTAGGAGGTGTACAACCTGCACATGCTCCGATTTTTTTTTTCCTAGTGGACATGCTATAGTAGAGATCAGTGAATGAAGAACGGGCTGTAAGCTGGCGCCACTGCACGGTCGTTCAGTGAAACAAACTAGCAATCTGCAATCGCACGTTGACACTGCCGCGGCGCACTTGCAGACGATAATCGTCATGTTTCGCGATGAAATATGCTTGCGGTATATCACAAAATAAAATCCTATGAAACATTTATTAAATCCCTGCTTAATCTTTAGCGTGATTGGTTTAGTGAATGAAAATATGCTTGAGCAAACGGCGACGTAGCGAACCCGTCGCAGACGGCAAACAAAACTGCACCTCGCGCAGCACTTCTTTTCCGACGCCGCCTCACCTCTCCGTCGAAGAAGCTCGAAATTGGGAGAACGCTCGCTCCAGGTGCTACTTAAAAGTTATAAGCTACCTTTTACACCTGTCATGTTTCCGTCCAACGCCGCTGGCAATGCGCTGACTCAGATGGAGCGCGATGCTGTGCTCAACCGGACGTCCATCGACAGGTTGGATCCTAACACGACCAAAGTGACTGTTCTTGGCATCGTTATCGCCAAACAGTCTGTTCGAACAATTGCTGCAGGTGCAGGTGAGGTACCTCCAAACATGTTATACTTTGCAAACACGTGATATTTTACGGCTTCGTTCGGCTGAAGCAAGCGAATAAGTTTCAGGTCTTCGGAGCAATGCGATGAGCTCTACAAATAGGCTTGAGATGAAATCTCCTACCCTCGGTTCCGGAGCAGAATTCAGGCTATCCTTCATATCGACTCACTGGAAGTTACTTTTCGGCACCGTACGATGCGTCACTTGATGACTGAATCTGTTCACCGAGGGAAGTTGTTAACCGTTTCTGCGATCAACGGTGCGTTGTGTTCCTGTTCTCACAGATGCTCCGAAAAAGCTGTACAGGAGTTAAGCCTGTGTATCGTCTGTAGTATGCCTTAATTGTCGGCTTTCCCGCACTCGTGCTAACACAGAGGTAAAGCCCACCGTTGGTGAATGTTTCTGCGAACGAATCTTTTCGTCGATTGAAAACGAAACTGATATTTTGTCTGACCAAAAGTTTTTCTTTCCTTTGTTTGCTGCTCCTGTATATATTAATTTTCGTTTTCACTTTCTGCTGTTTCATGTAAGATATTCTTGCCCAAATATCGTCGTGTAGAGACCCCATTTGATGGGGATTTTTAATGGATTTACACATACTATGCATGTGAACACAAATCGTTTGGCGAAGTTGACTAAAGCCCATTGTAGTAGTAATACCCTTTCTAATTTTCAAAATTAAAATTCACAGGGACATCCAATTCCGTTACTTATACTATCTATTGGCAATGCGATATCATTGGCAGCCATTGACGCCTTTACTGGAAGCGACGTCACGTCCGGTCTCGTGGCGTCACTTCACCTCAGCCAGTGGTAATGCTCCGGTCTTATGACGTCACTTCTCTCCAGCCAATGGGAGTGTTCCGGTTTGATGACGTCACTTCTCTCCAGCCAATGAAAATGCTCTGGTTTGGTGACGTCCTTCCCTCCGGCCAATGGGAGAATTTTATGACCGACATAGCATTTTGGCCCATAGTGCTTCTAATGATATCACGTTAAAACGCATAAATTTTTCAGGCCCATCGTCATCTGGCCGCTCGAGCGAGGAGCGTAGCGTGCTCAACTTCACGCTGCGTGACTCCCCCCGCGACACGGTGAATGCCGCCTGCTGGGGGGAACCCAACAACGTACTGCGTGTGGCCGGCATCTTCCGCATCGGTGACTGCAGTGAGCCCCCCTTCGCATATATTGGTAGCACTGAGACATCATGCAAGACTCAGACGCATGCCCTTCCAGAGCTTTTGCGAAGACGAGCAGTGGTTGCGCTGCTCCTTGCTGTATGTGTTTAAAAATTACTTTGAATGTAGTTACCTCAATAATTACTAATTGTTATACTAAAATGATCCAAATTTAAATAGATTGCATTCCCAAGTATTGCTCACAAAAAGTAATATCATTGAAAGTAAAGGAGTTATTGGTAAATTACTTTCTTTCTAGTTTTGACGCACACACCGGGGAACACCATAGTGGCAGTTTTCAAAACACTTCTGTTTCTTAGTTTGTTGTGCCATAGAATACTCAATATTTACAAGAACCTATATCTATGGGGCTTTCAATTCATCAGCACTACCACGAGCCATCAGATTATGGAATGACCTAGCGGACAACATCGCTTCCACATCTAATCGAGATTCTTTCCATACTCAACTCATCACACATTTCACTGAAACCGTCATTTAGCACGCCTCTCTTCAAATGTATTTTTCTTACTTTTTGTTCCTTACTTTGCTGAAACTGTCGTGCCAATTTTTACGTTTTCTTATATACTTATGTTTGCCTGTTATGTTCCGTTCTTTTTTTTTTTCTCTAACATGCTTGCTTTAATCCCGCTGTGCTACTCATTGTTACCACGTTCTGCAAGCACATTATCCTTTATTGTTGTGCTTTATTTTGTGTCGCATATTCTTTTAGTTTTTTTTCCCCCTGTTGTTATTTCTGCATCGCTTCTACTTCTCTACTAATTTGTTGATATATTGCTTATCATGATTGTATGTTTTGCTTTTGTTTCCTTTCGTTATTAATGCACTGTATAGTACTTTTATGGCCACCTTACACAATACCCAATGGGCCTGTAAGGTACTTCACATAAATAAATATGAAGGTGGGCTTGAAAAATACTTGTTGAAAATTTTGCCCTGGTTTGACGGCACACAAACCAAGGCACTGCCAGCACAAGGAGGAGTGCTTGGTAATTCCTAAAGTAATTAATTATTTTGCAATGAAATTACTGTCATTGAGGAATTCATTACAGCACTACACTACTAGACAAGAAAAATAATTCATTGCATAACAAATTACTGAGACAAGTAATAAATTACTCAAATTTCATTTCTTCAGAGTGACTGTTTTCAGGAATAAGTGTCGCTTTTTATTATAGAGCCGTGACAATGTACCATCGGAGGGAAAAAGTAACAGACCTCTCATCCTCCAGGTTCCGGCCTTTGCTACTCTGCGTGGGGGCGCCACCTGAAAAAACATTTCTGATGTCGAGACTGGTGCTGTGGGCCCATTTCGACACCAGAAGTCCTTTGTCAGGTGGCGCCCCCTACACAGAGTGGAATGGGTCGGAACTTAGAGTGGGGGAGGTCTGTTACTCCCCCCCCTGATGGTACATCAATCTTTTCGAGAATAAACCGACACTCTTCTTATTTTTATTTTACACTTTAATATATCGATGCAGTGTAAATAGCATCGGCCAAAAAAAGGGATGAGAGGAATGGGTGGGAGGGGGGGAATGCAGCGCTCAGAAAATTTAGGGGGGTGTTCTGACACCAAACCCCTCCTGGCTACGCCCCTGCAGGATATATATTTCCAGCTTTGCAAAATACAAATGCAGGGTCGAGGAAAGTAGACAAAAAGCCTTCTGAAGGCTTGATTGATCCTGCATCCTGCTATACACTTGGCAGAGTAGCGGGTACAAACACCTCATTACGAACACGAGAATGAATAAAAGGAAGCCGAAAAGAAAGCATAAAAAAATTTACAAATTGCTTATCATAATAAGGAGGTATATTCGGTTAAGAGCAGTTGGTAATGAAGCATTTCCCACCCGTAACTTGTTAGAGTACATGGTAGTATTCAAGGGTCATTGCTGCGCGGGTTGTGTACATTGGTTCATAATGTTAATGAAGCAAGTTCTTTTATAAATGCATTGTTTTTTGCTATGCTCTTCCTGTACTGTGAAATAAGTAGGAAACTATAAAGGATGTTAGAGGCAGAACTTTTTAACTATAGAATTTTTTTTTTGTGTGTACGTCAAAGCTAGCATTGGTAGTTATACACATCTCTTTTTTTCTGTCTGTGTTAGTTTTCGAAGTTAGAAGAATGTCTGTGTTGGTTTTCGTGGTAGTGGCCCAAGTTACGAAACAATAACTTAATGTGGCGAAGAACAAGGAATTGCAGGTTAGCATTTTGATAGTCTGAGGTAAAAGAAAGCGTAATCGCGATATCAAGCCAACAGTGCAAGCGAGTTTTGGTTCGAATACAACTAACATGCGAGTTCCGGGACATATTTTTATAAAATACGACGTCAAGGCTTCTCGCTTCCGATGTTATTTCTATGTTGGAGGAACCAATACAAAGATTAAGGTCAGCATCTCTGATTTTATTTCGAGGGTGAAATGTTACTGCTTTCGTTTTGGAGGCATTAATGATCGATGAATTATAGGTACTCCAATTTTTTAGCAATGTGAGTACTTTATTAGCTATAACTTGCACTTCAGGTAAGGACGTACAGGGTCAAACCAAATTAGTGTCATGGCATAAATTATAAATTGGGTAGCTGGATCAAATCAGCACTGACAGGAATAAAATGGGAGTAAACTATTCTCTAGCGCACACCCTTACTCCGTTTTACTCCCATATAAGTGTAATCGTGTTTAGAGTGTGTTCACTGAAAATGATACTCTTGTACTCATCTTTAAGAGACCTGGTCCACGTCGATATTATCGTGCTCTAACGGCAAAGACGCTACTTTTCCAGAAAACGGAGTTTTCATGAGCTAGAAAAAGTTTTGGTTTCCGCGGGCTTAACGACCCAAAGCGACTCAGGTTATGAGGGATGCCATAGCGAAGGGCTCCGGAAATTTGGACCAACTGGGGTTCTTTAACCTGCACTGACACCGCGCAGTAGAATTTCCTCTAGAATTCTGCCTCCATAGAAATTCAACCGCCGTAACCCGAATTAAACCTGCCTCTTTTAGGTCAGCAGCCGAGTGCTTAACCACTGAGCCACCGCAGCGGCATTTTTAAACTAAAGCCTCAAATCACTGCCCTTAGTTGATCCCCTACGCAATAACTCAGCTTTCGACTTTCGCGCCCACCACGCTTCTCTGTCTACTTTAGACGATTTGCACAGCCAGCACACATGCACGCAATGATTAATCATGCATAGGCCATCGGTGTGTACTTGACCAGCATAATTGTAGAGTTTCAATTCTGCAGTTTTTTACTGCCTTTTTGGGTTGCCATGTTCTTTCTGGGATGGTGTCACGGGAGGTTTAGAGACGTACTTCGGTTCCCGCGCTTGGTGGAAGTGAATTTTTCGATGGCAGGTGCGAGTTTACGGCACCTCCTTGTTCGCTATAACCGAGCAATGCGAGTGACAGTTGTTCGTTGTATCCGAAGAGCATCGCTAAGTGTGGAGGCCACTGCTATCGTGTTTCCTTTCATGTTTCTACTACCTGTACTCTGCCAGGAGTGGTAGTAGGAGAGGTTCGGTCTTCGGGGGTGAAGCGAGCCAGCTCTCCCAGTTCAGGGCTTGCCTGTCTTGGTATAGATTTTGTTTGTTGCCTTGTATGTGCGGGCACTCCCAAATGGTCTGCTTGTTGTTGGGATAAGCATGCAACCTGTGCAAGTTCGCCTTCCATGGCAGATAGACGATAAATATACTGCTTATAGTTTTGCGTCATCAGTGCGTGTGTCTGGGCGTGGCAGACATGTGTTTGGGTAGGCATGGGAATGCTCTTCGATTGTGTCATAGTTCTTTGAATGTTTTGCAAGCGCTGTCTGTGAAATTGTTTATGTTGTCATTGGTCGTAGTCCTCAGGCCAGAGAGAGGGAGGTCACACATTTACAACAGTGGGGGAGAGTGCATGCTTAGATTCCCTCCTATGCCCTCATTACCGGGAACCCATTGTAGAGTGACGTGTGAGGATGAGTTTGTAGGTGTTTTTCTAGGATGGAGTGAAGCTGTCGATGAATCTCGCGATACACGGTGGTACCCATCCTGTGTCTATTTTACTTGGCTGCAGTACGTGTGACCAACGCCGTAGTGAGGAACCGGAACCTTGGATCAACGCACGACCAGTACTCGCCCGATGCGTCCAGGTGTGTGTGCAATTCTACATCACTTGTATATGTGTGCGCATGAAGTGTATGAACAAAGTGCGAATGAAATAAATGACAGCACTAAAACGTGAATGACTGGCTACTTAAAGGGACCCTGAAACGATTTTGATGGGCATATTTTAGAGCAAAAGATCTGTAGTGATGGTCTTTGCAGGTATGGTATTCGAGTCGAATTTGAAAGTTCTACGGGGACCCTAAATTTTGAAATACTTTTTAAAAATCACTGCTCCCAATAACTCGCAACTGATTAGGGTGACACCTCACCACCGCGTCCCCCACCTCAGTGACGTCAGTAAACAGCGCCACTGCGCTTGTGTAGAACGTCCCGAGGGCGCCAGATGGCACCACCTGCCTGGGACCAATCAGCGCGTATGCAGTGGCGCCCTGTGGAAGTGGATCACGGCAGCGGACCATGCTATGATACAACTATTAAAGCGATCAATTGAAATGGCTGGTTAACAATGCTGACGGTGACAACACGTTTTCTCTCCCTGATGCTCAACACGGTAGCCAGTTCCACCTGGTGCTGAGTGTGGACCGCGAGCCGCGCAGCGAGGTGTCCATCGCTGACGAAGACACGTTCCTCGAATTCATCCCGCTTCTACAAGTGCCGCTGCGGGGCGCTTCGCACGTGACCACCATTGCCGACCTGCTCTACTGTGGGCACGAGATGAACGGCCGACACGTCTCGCTGCTCGTCGGCGTTCAGAAGGTACGTTCTGGCAGCACTAAAACTTGTCATAGTCTTACAATTAAAAATTACGGACAGCACTCAAGACTACTTACGTGCTTTGAATGCAAAAGCACTGGCTTTATTCTTATTACCTTTGTTTTTAAAATTTTTCTTTCCCTTCTAATGATGCACCTGCTCCCTAGAATGCAGTCATTAAAAAGCCCAGGGTTCAATTCCCCATGCCTTCAGAAGATATTCAATTTTTCTTTGATTTCATGATTTTCTCTGATTTGACATCATCTGGGATTTTTGGGACTACTGTTGCTGGTCGACACTGATGCTGGGTTTCGTTGCCGATGAGCTGTATAGTAGTTTCTCATTAAAAAGGACAGTGAGAACAAATTTAAGTATCTTGCATCAACAGATTACCGCGTTCCAAAGACAGAGTTCGAATGACTTCCCTTAAAACTGGCCTTTATGAATTATAAAAGGTCAAAAGGTGAAATACAGGTGTCGCCACCGCAGGCCGTTTTCATAAGCAAACTGCAATGGCATCGTGTACCTTTTTATGTCATGGATCTGCGAGGCTAGACCACACTGCCATTCACTTTCGAGGTATCACGGAGTCTAATTCTATCATCACCATCATCAACATGACGAGGTTGAATTTAGTGGCCGGAAAAAATATTCCACTTTCAGCCCCTAATTTATCAGCAGAAAATATGCCTCTGAAGTGCTGGCGAACAAATTTCAAAGAGCCACAAAAATACTCAAATCAAATTTTACGTTTTGCCAAAGCAAAAATTGAGTGAGTTGTCCCTAGTGTCCACCAGCTACAAAGCTCTAGTTTGAAGCCTAGCTACCAGCTGGGGTAAGAGTAAGAAGGCTGGCAAATGAAGACATTGCTTCTGAGCTTGTGAGCTGCACCACAAAAAAGCCTGAAGACCTCAAAAATTTGGACAAGTCATTGCATTCCATTTCAGAAGTGACCCGAGTAAAGAGCTGCAGCAACATCCACAGTGTGTGCTTCAGGTTAATGTAAATATTGGAACGTGTTCAATTCATACTGGCAAACATGCAATCTATTGTGCCTTATTATTAAATTAAATGATTAGTATAGGTATTATTAAAAATGTTGACAGCAATAAACTGCGAATGTTTGCACACGTGATATTTACAACTGAGAACATGCCCAGTGGCACAAATGCTTCTGAATAACTGTTTTCAAGGTCATCAATTATGACAGCAAAGTATATAGTGTTGATGCAGAGCACAATTGGACCATTCTGGCAGTTAGTGAAGGACATAAGAAACTGTTAGTCACCGCAGAAACTGGTGTCTACTTAGCCGTCTATTAAGGAGCTTGAGCACATTCTTAGTGTTGCTAACATTCATTTAGTGGCAAAAAGTGCATAAGCAGTCTTGATAAGGAGCCTGCGTCATCAAATTCCATGTTTCAAACTCATAGTATCAAGAAAATAAAAAAAATTAAGTCCACAACACAGGAAAGAATATAATTGGATGTAGCCCGAAAAGCAAGTAGCAAGCACACAACAAGTCTGCATACAATAAGCAGTCACTATTGTTGGCCTACACTTGCATGAAAGAAAGACCACCAGCACATTTGTTTTAACTTCCAGCAGGATTTGTGGAGATGGCATGAATTAAACACCAAAATTCAAAAGCCGTACTATAAAAATACAGCCACTATGCGGAGCGCTTTCTTCTTCACGTGGTAGCTGGATATAGTGCTAGGAGTAGGCCTGGCTGACTGTAACGTCACATTCTATTGCAAAGAGAATAATGACCTCAAACTCATGATCGAGTTACATAATAGTGTTGTTTATCATCATTCATTCCACCTCCTCTGCCGCTGAACATGTTAATGCAAGTTTGATCCTCAACACACGAAGTGAGTTTCAACCAGGTGACATATAAAAATACTTAGCATGTGATCAGATCCGATGTCATGCCAGAGAAGCAGCATGGTGGAAAACAGAGCCCTTTGATCTCACCAGTTGTGAAACTTCCCATCGGTCCCATGTATCAGATAACAGCAGTGCAATCTGGATGAAATTCAAGAATTTACGGATTGTTGCGACGCCCGCAGTCAATAACGTAGACTGTGTTTAAGTTGCAGACCCCATGATTGATAAAAAAACAAGTGCCTAGCAGCAAAATCAGTGGAACAGATGCAGTAACAAAAAGGCATAGGTACAACAATCCAAGAGTTAAATCGGGAAGCAGAACAATTAAAAAAAAGCGCTTCTCAGAAGATATAAATGACAAATGATGGTAGCGTATATTTTCCGTGTCTAGGGAAAGCCACATCAGAATCATCATCACCACCACCCACAAGAAGGTTCCTGGGATTAGTCCTTTTTTGAAGCAGAGTTTCGCAACTGGTATGATCTAAGAGGTCTGGTTAAAAAAATTTGCAGTGCCAAGAATCACGGCTTCGCATTCAACGAGTAGAACGACTTTGGATTTATTAAAATGAGTGGATGAAAACAGCTTCGAAGAGAGGGTAACCCTGAAAACAAATTATTTAGCTGGTGTTGTTGCCGCTGCCGCAGCCTGTGTTGCAGGCTTCTTTCGTCGCCGCTCCCATATCTGGATGTAGGCCTCAGACAACGTGATCATCTGGGGCAAGATCTCAGTGACGTGAAGATCCTGAAGCTCGTACCACTTTCCCGAGCCACGGTGCAGAATGTGAGCCCTGTGAAAAAAAAATCAAACG
Organism: Amblyomma americanum; assembly: GCF_052857255.1. NCBI lineage: Eukaryota > Metazoa > Arthropoda > Arachnida > Ixodida > Ixodidae > Amblyomma > Amblyomma americanum. Next base: position 22,484,344 of record NC_135504.1, on the reverse strand, counting down.
TTCAAAGCCAGAGTCAAAATTTGTTACAATGAACACCGATAAAATCAAACCCTGGTACTACTACAAAATAGTATGTCATGAAATAATGGCTATAACAGAAAATAGCTATTCCCATAGGTAGCTCCCGTAGAAGCCCATGTTTTTAGCATCTTGCTTTTATGAAGTAAAGTACCTCCTAAAAAGGAAAACAGAGTACTCACTTGCCCACACTGAGTATGATCAGCATTCAACACTACTTGCATTCCCGTTCCACATACCAAACTGAAATTGCTGTGCATTGCCTGCTCTGTTGTGCATTGCGCCAAACAATGCAGAAAACCTTTCTCTTCTCAAGCAGGGCTCATATGGAAAGCTTCTCTAGATGATTTGTGGGGTCTGGTGCTTGATTTGTTGCAGGCATGCCTAATGTTTGTCAAAACTAGAGTGTGTAGCCCGCTGAATGATGCCACACTGCAAAGTACACGTGGCCCACTTGGCGCGTTACGCTGCGGCTCAAATGGGTAGCCACAGCCACTGGAGTTGCCTCGCCGTCTAAACTCCTCACTGTGAGCGCACTGTGCTTCTCAAGGGCTGTGCACTGCTTAAACATTCAGACTAAGAAATTATTAATTTATCCGTATTACCCTTAAAGGCACTCGCAGGGAGGGTAGTCACAGGGTTTTGACTGTCTGGTAGTGGGTTTGCTGTGCTTGGCAATACTGATGTCCAACTGGCTTCACAAGTTCAAGCGGTGGAAAACAATAGTGCTAAACAAATTCCGCTGACCAAAAGGCGGCTATTATTACACAGTACTATTGATTGTAAGAGAGCTGACATAGGTCTGGCGTAAGCTTTCTCTTCCGGACACTGCTGTCAATTGGCACAATTAGTAGCAAGTGTTTTTGTGTCATGCAGGGAAGCGAACCATAACAGGTACTTGTGAAGAAGTTGCCGTTGCCCACCATCTCTAATACAGCGGCCCACATTGGCTTCAGTCTCTAAAAAAACGGGCTAAATATTCTGAAAAGGCTTCTCCCTGTCCTTTGTGTTATTATTCTTCCAGGAACCCTACTCTATGCACAGAAGCCAAGGCAGGCTGCTGAAAAAACTACAGAGAATGTTTACTATATTCGAATCGGTGCGAAAGCACGGTATTGTGCTACATAGAAGACGACGATGAATGGGCAGTGCCGCGGGACAGAGCACTCGCGCTAGGCTAGCTGTGGACACGCGAGGGACGATTTTGTTTGGGTTAGTGAAATCCACCGGGTTAGTACCACGTAGAAGACAATGATGAGCAGGCAGTGCCACAGAACGAAGTGCTCGTGCTGGGCCAGCTGCGAGCAGACAAGGGAATAGACAACGGACGATTTTGCTCTGGTTTGGTACCCATCGAATTAGTGCAATCACACTAGAAAAGGTGCGCGCGTTGGCAAGCCTGCCATATTTTCTTGCTGCGTATACATTCTGCTGCACAGTGGGCTCTCGGCACATGCTTTGAATGTTCAAAGCCAGCTTCGCTGTCCTTAGTCCACACAGTGGCAAGTAAGTCTGCTGGCATGCGACAATTGCAGTCATGTATGTCACATACTGCTGTAACAAGGCAATGGCTATAACGAAGAAATCACGGTGTCCCTTCGACTTCATTATGGCTAGGTTCAACTCGACAGAGATCACTGTGCTTTATGTCAGTGGGCATTCGGTCACAAAGAAACAAAAATGCACAGTCAAACAATTCGCCGACAAGAGCGAAGCAATCTATCACTTGTGCACACATTTATAATTTATAACTGCAACCTTCAGAACATCTGTACAGTATGACATGCAAAAGAGTGAACTGTGCTTGCGTCTTTCATGAATTGACACTATTTTTAAACTCCACAGAAGGTGAAAGGTAAAGATGTACTATCACGATCAAATGCTTACAGGGCGCCTGCTCTCAGAAAAAAGTTTATAGTAACCCTGCCCCGTGACCCAGAAATTGGTGTGGAACAGCAGTCAATCCTTTCAGTCACACCTAATGAGCTCATCTTGTTCAAGATGTTAAGCATGCTTTAGCACTCGTCCATGAAAAACGTGACTGGTTTTGCAAGTCTTTAATTCGCCTAGAAAGGTCAGTCCCTTCACCAGTGAAACATTCCATTTCACAGCTTTATGCATGACAGAGAGGAGCAGGGCCAGTCTCAAATCTGAGAGAGTGTGCAGTCTGGTGAAAGTGGCTCATTTGCCAGGCCAGGTGACAATGAAACCAACTGAACCATTAAACAGACAACCCAACTGTGCAAACGCCACTGGGACTTCACGATTTTGAATTTGCTGGATACAACAGCTTCATGTGAACTCAGCAAGCAGATTGCAAACTGAGGTACACAATCTTATATGTCAGCAGTACTCCTTGCCAAGTTTTCATCCAATTTTGACAGTACCCATCGAAATCGAATCGGTGTTCATAAAAAGCAAAAAGCCACTCATGGACAAGAAAGTATGCATCTGATCAGGTGCAGCTGCTAGCATATAGATGGGGTGCTGCTGCTACATGTCCTCATTTTTCTTACCTTTTTAGGTTATGAAAGTTCTGTTTCCAGTACTTTGTTATCCTGGAATGCTAACCTATCAAATAGCTTTATTTAATATTGCTGCAAAGCTTGTAAGGTTTGTTTGTTCATGCTCAAGCCACCAGCACGCACTTTGCTTGTGATGAGAGATGCAACTTTATCTGCAATGTTTGTAGTCATGCACAACTGCTTCTATGTTGTTCCGAGAAGGTTGTAGGTGCTTTCCTTGTCTGACCACGAAAGTTCTTTGTCAGCCTTAAACTGAGCAAAGCCGAGAGCGGCAGTGATTCTGGACTTCCACAAGTGCCAAGTGCACTTACCACTCTCACCGCTGCCAAGTTGCTTTACTGTTTGTGGGCACATTATCGCCCAATGAACAGTTTTCTTTGGGATCCTTTTTACTGTCTGCCAGCCTGCCCGACTGCCGTCCCAACTGTGTCACAATATGTAACACGTATTTATTACAGTGCAGTGCTCGCCTGCCTTTTCTCTGTCACACTATTTTGAGCTGTGGCTCGCCCAACTTTCCGTCCTTCGGAAGACACAATGTCCCTTTAGTGTCCTTTAAGTAGCAACACAGGAACTGCGAAGAGATCCGTGATCAAGCTTATCAACAATATTTGTAGAATGAAAATAGCCGAAGAAAGCGATGCCACATCTGATTTAGTTTCTTATCTAAAGCATCACTCTCGCTAGAACCTCAAAGCGAGCATTCAGAGCTTAAACATGTATTGAAAGGTGTGCTCAACATGAAATTTGTCGCGAAGTAAAAACAGCTCCCTGCAACAACATTCTTAAATTTTTCGCGTGGAGATCTGACAATACAAAACCACCATGGCTAATAACGAAGAGCTCCGCCTGAAAAACCCACCTGTATGTTCCTTTTCCCGATCCAGGTTCACCTTCATGCACAACGTTGGCGATGAGGTCATAGACGTATGCTCCCTCAGAGGCATCTGGCACGTTCGCAGTTATCAGTTCGCCGAGGTCGACGTCCTTGATGGGGAAGTTGACGATGGTGGGATTCTTTTCGACAAAGAAGGTGTTCTTTGTGAAGCGCTTGATGTATAGGATGAGGTATGGAGGCAGTGATGTCAGCTCGAAGCGCTTCAGCGTCGAGTCCTTGTACGTCCTGTACTCCTTTTCGCTCGTTCCGTTGAACTTGGAGAGAATGGTGAATAGTGGGACCTGGAGAAGGTAAAGAAGTACCAAATGAGCTCAGCGCCTCTCACTTAACATGAATGAACATGACTATGAACCCATGGCCCTGATAACGATATAAAACACGCACCTAACCACAACACAGTTTGCAGTGTAATTTAGTTGGTAGAATAACCACACCTCCGACTCACTTTTCAAACAGATTTTTAGAAAAGGTTTAGCTCCTTGACAGCTATTTCATGACTATGCTAATCTAAACGCCTGCATGCAAAGCTCAACAATAGCTTCTACAATAGATGCAACAAATCCAGTCTTTATTTCGTTCAAGACAGCACTTTGTCAGTGAAGGAAAGCATTTGTTCTATTTGCTAGTCCTCTCAGGATGTCTGGCAATTTCGCAGCAGCTGGTGTAATTTATGTGCAAATAACATTCACAACCACCTTCCTCTGAAAGGCTTTGAGCAACTATGGGTTTTTATCATCACAAGACTGCAGCCACCACCGTAGCCAATGAGCATACCACACTAAATTGACTCTAAGCACCTTATTTCTTTACACAAATGATGGTCAAGAGTAGTCGAGGAAAGCATCTTTGGAGTTAAACTATAATTTAATACCAGTGCTACACAGGTACGCTTGAACGATATCCGAGTCGAATGGCATTTGAAACTTCGAATGGCATTCGGACTCGACGGACTCCCGCAGTGCTACAAGACAACTTCCAAACACATCAGAAAGCTCCAGCATTCGCTCGCCGTATCGCAATGGTGCTGCTGCCACTGAGTTTCACTTTTGCCGTTCGCTCGTTTTCAGTGTGTACATCAATGCGATGGCGGCATCAGTGGTCACAGCGGGCGCACTAGACCGACAACAGCAGCCTGACCAAAAGCCACATATCATTGTAATGTGAGATGTTTTTCAGGCCAATGACACCTACACATCAGGTCAGCAAATGGTCGTCCTTCATGCCCATGGCAGACTGGTGGCTGAGCGAAACTCACGCTGATGAGAGGTGACTGTGTTACTATATATGCGCTTGTTTCTGCCTTATCTGCATTACAAATAAGAGAAACTATAGCAGCTACATTTCACATGCACACAGTTCTACACTCACCAGTGATAAATGCTCGACAAAGTCTTAATTTTGATCAACAATGACCCCCTTCTGCGATGAGTAGGGCTAGGAAGTCCATAACATTTGTGTGTGCAATCTCGACTATTATGGAGAGCAAATTCACCAGTTTTAGAGAATGCAGGTGGTTAACAAGAGTACTTTTGTCAACAGTGACCCGATATCGACTGTTGCTTACATTGCAGTTTGTGCAATGAAAGGTTGTACAATGAAAGAGAAGTGCCAGTGTGACCTAGACTGCCCAGCAATGCTTTAGGTGGCCAGCAGCAGTCATCACCATCGCTAGCTTGTAGATAAAAAATTAGGACGTTTCAATTAACACGAACGGTCACCAAACACACTTCTGGATAGAGTGATTAAATCAAGCACACTTGTCACATCGGAGAAAGCAGGGACAATTAGATAGAAGCGTCGGTCCTATGCGATGTCGGCTATCAAGTGTTCACTAGGTAGGTGGCGATTGCGTTGGCGGGTACATTCAATATAAAAGAGAAGAGATTAGTACTCAATATAAGTGAATAATGCATTTTATGTCATGCAAATAAGCACTAGCTGTTTGTACACAGCAATGTAAACAAGAGCACTGAAGTGCAGTTGTCTTGATCGACACACTTGTGGGGAAATTTGTGCTCACGCGGTATAGTATGCTAAGTGGTGTACTATTGTCTTCAAGCACTCATTTAGTGAGTACAGTAGCTATCTTCTAAACAAACAGCAGATATCAGAATCAACAGCCACGGAGCCAAAGCAGCTGCATGGCTATGGATGGGGCAAAGGAACGGCTAATGAACGACACAGGCTGTGTTTGCGTTTGGAAGGAATTCCAAAATGTGCAGCATCTTCGTGGTGCTCCGTGGACTCGAATGTCATCTGAACCGAACGCCACTGAAAAACTTTGCGCAGTAGTTCAGCAGTACAGCCGAATGACATTCAGCTGGAAAGCATTCAAAATGCCCGTGCAGCACGGGGGTATAAGATGTTACAAATATTTTTTGAATGGAACAAGACAGCTGTGATGTATTGAAGATGTATATACAAACTGAAAATGCATGTATATATATAATATAGGCATATGAGTCTCTCCTACATGATACAGAAGTGCATTCAAGCAGCCAGCAAGCCTTCCTTTAAATATTTCATGGAAAAGCATGTATGACTTGAAAAACTACACCAGGTGTGAAAATGAGACAATAGTAAAAAAAAAATCAACAAATGGCAACGCAATGCCAGGTGTTGAGTACAGTTCAAAAATAGCTCATTTCCCTGATTCAGCAAAGGCAGGCGTATCGTTAGCACTTTGGGACAAAGGGCTAACTGAACCAATCTCAATAGCAGTATGCATCATACATACAAGAAACAACACATGGCTACGAAAGGTTTAATCAGTGTTTCAAAAATTCATCAGGCACTTTTAAATGGTAATCATTTTACAACCCAGAGTATGTGCTCCACAGAACAAGCAATGAGTTTGTCAAAAAAATAAAAAAGGCGAAGTTTGAATTCAGAGCGCGAATCCAACCTGAGGGATGATGTTCTCCCGCAGCTCATCCTTGAACAGCGGCTGTGCAGGTAGATCCGCAGTGAGGTACATGAAGCCCGTGCTCTCGACCTTCTCATCATACTCTGTGGTGCGCAGGGCAGCACGCCTCTCTGCTTCCGTCATTTCCACAGGGATGACCTGGACAGGATAAAGTGCTGCTTGTACTAGGGCAGTGTACAATGGAAACAAGTGACTCATGCGCTCGACTTCTGCCGATTCCACATCTGGTGAATCCACAGCTGCTGGTCTGTGTTTTCCTTCAGATCGTATTTCCTTAGAAACTTAGCATGTTTATTTATTTATTTATTTATTTATTAATACCTCAAAGGCCCCATTGAAGGGGTATTACATGAGGGGGTGGAACTTTAGCAGTAAATTTCTTCAATTGACGATCTGAATGACGATGGGTCGATCTGATCAACGATGGCGTTTGGCAGGTCATTCCAGTCCCTTGCTGTATGAACGAAAAATGATGAGAGATGCGCAGAAGTACGGGCAGGGGGAGGGTAGACTGCCTTCCCGTGGTTTGTGCGATTGGAGATGCGATGTGCGGGGCTGATAATGGAGTTGAGATGTGGATGATGATAGAATTTATGAAACAGACACAGTCTGGAAATTTTTCGGCGGTTCGCTAAAGTTGTGAGTTGAGCATTGCATTTTAGTTGAGTTACACTTGCATGATAAGAATAGGCTGAGAAAATGAAACGAGCTGAGCGATTCTGTACAGATTCGAGAGTAGTGGAAAGGTCCCTGAACATGTTCACAGACAAGCTTTAGATCAGGGGTTCCCAAAGTGGATTCTGTAGAACTTTTTGGTTCCTCAGAGTGCCTTTTTGTTCCCTGGAGCACATAAACCCATGCATGCCACAACTCCAACATTTTGTTCTGCCCACTTTATTTTCACTAATCATACTGTAATTTTTAACAGCAGACTGTTTCACTGTACACCCAGTCATTACTAACTGAAATTGGGTATTTTTGAGAGGCAGCATGCCTGCGCACTCTTTAAAGAAAGCATGCTAGGCAGAAAGGGACTTAAGCCAGGACAGGACATGCAGAGTTGCTCAGCACCTTTTGAAAGTCACTGTGGCTCCTCGAAGCTAAACAGATTTAGAACCCCTGGTTTAGACTTAGCCCTAAAGTCCTGACAGGTGTGGATGCTCTAATACGGGAAATAAACATTTTACCTCAAACATCTTTACCTCAAAAAGCCAAATATTGATTTGGACCAGGTTCAATACCCAGTGGACGGGTAACAAACACTAGCTGTCACAGTCAAGAGGATAACAGAAAAAGTATGCATGAACTGGCAGTAACTGGCAGTATTCCGCATGTCGCAAACAGAGAAGGTTAAATTGTCTAGAAACTGTGACCGACTGCTGCTAAGTGGAAGATACACTCTGACTTATAATGCTTCTTCATGAGCAACAACACTGGCAACCTTATTGCTCACATCACTACTTTAAGGTCTTCTACAGAGGGCACACTTATGAGCAGAAATAGAACATTACAATAACAAAACATTTCACGCCAAGAAAGGATTAAGTGAATGCAATTATTCAACCCATTCTGCAATCATAACTCCAAATTATTTTCAGCTTATTCTGCATGCTGCAACACTGTCATATTAATGGAGGTCACATGTCATCATGATCATCAGACTGACTACACCCACTGCACGGCAAAGGCCTCTCCCATGTCTCTCCAATTAACCCCTCCTTTGCCAGCTGCGCCCACCGTATCCCCGCAAAATCCTTAATCTCATGCGCCCACCTAACTTTCTACTGCCCCCTGCTATGCTTTCCTTCTCTTGGAATTCCCTCCTTTACCTTTACTGACCATCAATTACTTCACCTTCGCATTACATGCCCTGCTAAAGCCCACTCCTTCCTGGTTTCAACTGGGATGCAATTAATCCGCGTTTGTTCCCTGACCAACTCAGCCCTCTTCCCGTCTCTTAACGTTGCACCTATCATTTTCCTGTCCATAGCTTGCTGCATTGTCCTTAATGTAAGCTGAACCCTTCTCGTTAGCCCCCACGTTCCTGCCCTATAGAAGAATAGCAGCAAGATACAGCTGTTATATACTGATCCCTTGAGGTCGAACATGTGTAGCACCAAATAATGCACAATCAGAGGGACAAGAGTATGCATTTCATGGGTGGATAAGATAAGGCAAACTGGATTTCCAATGGCATTCAGACAAAACAGCACCTTTCAGGTTGATGCGACATCAGTGGCACAACATCAAAACTCGAAACGCTCGGCACTCAATTTCATCTTTCGCGGTAATGGGACACAAGAGGCACCTTGCGCGAGTAGACGTTCATTCCACCGCGGAACGTCCGGTAGACGATGCTGCTGTTCATGTTCTGCGTGCCATTGAGGGCCATGTGCAGGCTGTTGAGGAACCAAGAAAGGAAGTCGATGGGGTCACCCTGCTGGGTGATCTGGAAGCGCTTCTTACTGCACAGCACCACGGCCTGCAGCATCTCGTGGGGGCTCACATGGGCCTGCAAGAAAGCACAACAAAAAGTGAGGGAAGAGAAAAAGAAAAAAAAAGGCAGCTTATATCAAAGAAACATTGAGGACAATCCCATTCCAATGTGGTCCCTAGTAAAACTGTTTTTTTTTTTTCGGCTCTTTGCAGCTCTGTTGACATTCGTTCAGCAGCAAATGACACACCGATTACGGAGAAATTTGCAGTTAAAAGCATAACCTTTTTCCTATCACTATCCAAACTTGTGACATCGATGATGTCACATCATGGACTCCATGCCTGCTGGCCGCCAGCTGATGGTGGTGGGCTGTGGCTTCACGCATTAGGTACAAAAAAAAACAAAAAACGCCTTGGCGTCCCCAAAATTTTCTTGTAAAAATGGCTTGTGGCAGCAATATCTGTCTCATCTTTCGGCCCCTTCTGGTGCTCTCTTATATATGCGGCCACAACCTTAACACTATCAAATCTCACCTGTAAAGGGCACAATTTACATTAAAAGCGTGAACTCAATAAATGCACTAAGTCTGAAAAACTTGCGTAGAAAGCTTTAGGTCAGGCATGCAAAATGAACGCAGGCACCTTTTTTTTTTTTAATGTTTTATGGTAACCCTGGTATGGCTCCGGTGAGCGTCAATTTTTGTTTGCTTGTTGTGCAAGCTTATAACTTTTTAAAGTGTGTTGATTTGTTTACAAAATGACTTATTATGACCAGCATGAGTGAAAATAAGTGTAATTTAGACCTTGAATATAGTACTGAGTCATGATAACGACATGCAAGGGCCCAACAGAAATTGCAGGTTTAATCATTGGGGAAGGTTGGAATTTTTCCTGTGAAATCTTGGCACGCTGCTTTGCAAGTATCTTAAATTATAAAATTTTTTCCTGTCCTGGATCATAATTTGCACCTGAAAGGGCTACAAAAGCTGTGTTTTCGGTAACAGTAGTCTCTGTACCGTTACAGCATTATAATTAGTCATTATAAGATAAGATAAGTCTTTCTTCAAAATTACTAACGGGGTTTTCTAAAATGGTAGACCCACCATGGTGGCTCAGCGATTAGAGCATTTGGTTGCCACGGGTTCAACCTCAGCCACGGTGGCTGCGTCTCAATGCAGGCAAAACGCAAAAGACACCTGTGTGCTGTGGCACGTTAGCACACATTAAAGAAACTAGGGTGGTTGAAATTAATTCGGAGCTCTCCACTAAGGTGCCTCTTTCTCTCCTTCATCTATCACTCCTTTGTGGCTTCCCTGATGGTGCGGTTCAGGTGTCCACTGAGATGTGAGACAGTTACTGCATCTTCTCCTTCCTTGACAACGAATTATTGTCATCACTCCTCCAGATGAAACTCTTACCACACATTTAAGGAAGCAGAGCCATGATCACTTGGACGGCATTTTCTTCTTGAAAAGAATAACTGCAAATCGCAACACAACATCTGGTAGTGAGTAGTAATTCATTCCCAAAACTACACTATTTTAAAGCTTTCAAACACAATGCAACTGCCACAAGCATGAGATGGAATGTAGAAGTTTTGGGAATAACGATGTGTCCACAGCTTTACTGTATACAGGACCCCTTCATATTGTCCGTACTGGCGGCAATCTGTTTTGACTGCAAATTGTGTACACGAAAAATTTGGTGAAAAAAAAAGCTTACATTTTCCAGATAGTACAGAGTCAATCAATCATGCTCGCTATAGCTTGAGCAGCACATAAGGTTTCAACCATGTTAGCATGTGAAGCAGCTGGCCAGTAATTCACAAGTGGATGTCTATATACCTAGATAATGTCAATTTACTCAAACGCAGAAACAAACTTTAAGTACTGCTTGCATCATGATAGCTTTGCGGGTTTATATTTTGGAGCAAGGATGTTATGGCCTTGACAAAGAGTTCATGCAGAATTACTGTGTTTTCATTGCTGAGGCATATAGGTAAACATTTAGAATTCGCTTCCAGAGGTGTGGGCATCAGCAGCTAGGTTTAAGAGAGTGCTCAGGGGCTAAAACAATTTTTGATAACCAAAACAAAGGCGCAAGTGACAGATATAAGAAGAAGTGTGTTTTCTAATGGCTTTCCCAGCGACGAAAGCGCACCTTGAAGTTCCTGGGGTTCCATAGTTTGCGAATGAGCTCGCCAAAACGCTGCACAATGAGTGAGTTGATGTCGCCAGGCGGCCTCTTGAGGGACACGTAGTTCTCCTCCCTGAGGAAATAGTTGCGCAGTGGTGGTACGTGGGAGAGGGCTTGCAGGATGACGTTGCAGTAGTCATTGGCCTTGATGTTGTTCAGACCCACGATGCCCGGCAGGTACGTGGTCCCGTCGTAGGCACGCGACAGGCGGTCACTCGTGTCCAGCCGGACAATGTCCTCCTTGGTGAAGGTCGGCCTCAGGACGTACGTGATGTCGTCCAGGGACGAGTCAACGATCTCGTAGTTGTCTGGCAGGCAGTAGAAGCGAAGAGTCTGGAGGTTCAGGAATACGTGGTGGCTCACCTGCGCACAGTGTTGGAACAGAACCGTATTTGCTTGTTATTCATTCACAGCATCCACGAACCAAAATCACTACAGATGGGTGGGGGCATGAAGAGGTAGAGCAACTAATAACATAAAAACAGTACGGAACCTAGCGAACAACTACAAACCAGGAAGAGTAGCTAGCTGTATTAGCTGATGCCCTCATGGCCAGTGCTATCCGTACAAATCCAGTAGCTAAAACCTGGTAGTTCCAACGCTTACGGATTTGGTAACCAGTAGCTAAAACCTGGTAGTTCCATAATAATAATTGTTTTTTTTTTGGGGGGGGGGGAAGGAAATGGCACAGTATCTGTCTTATACAGTGTTGGACACCTGAACCGCGCCGTAAGGGAAGGGATAAAGGAGGGAGTGAAAGAAGAAAGGAAGAAAAAGGTGCCGTAGTGGAGGGCTCCGGAATAGTTTCGACCACCTGGGGATCTTTAACGTGCACTGACATCGCACAGCACATGGGCGCCTTAGCGTTTTGCCTCCATAAAAACGCAGCCGCCGTCGGCTACGGATTTGGTACACGAGGTCATCTAAACTAAACTAAATAAATAAAACCTAATCTCTGATCAACTATTCCGTGTTTGATTTACATAAAAAGAAGACATTGGAACCAAGCTGTTGAACACGAAACGAATGCGCCGAAACGCCACATATGCAGCCGCGCTCTAATGGTATGTTCCACACTGACAGAACACGTCGCTGAATCGGCTGGCGACACTGAAGTAGGACGCATGAGAGCGGCGCAGTCAACAACCTGAAAGTGAGCGAAGATAAACACAAGATCGCCGACTCACCTGAACGCTGTGCGTGTAAGCGTGCGTGTTGGTGCCGCGGCCCTGGAAGTACTTGCCGCAGACCAGGCAGGCGTACACGTTGATTCGAGACAGCGACACCGAGCACAGCTTCTCGAAGTCGAAGTCCAAAACATTCCGGTTGATGGTGTCCAAGTAGGGACAGTTTCTGCGCTTCGTCTGGCCCAATTGCGCGACGACTGTCGTCGGTTTGGTCGGATCGCTCAGTTTACGCTTTTTCGCGTCCGGCGGGGCCGCCATGTTTGCCGGTGGATTGGATCGGATTGGATGTGCGAAGAACTGCATGGCCGATCACAGTGGTGTACGCTTTGCTGGTTTCGGTTTTGAGGAAACGTTAGTCGCAGTAACTTTCTCACTTCTTTGGGGGACACCTCAACCATGCCGTAAGGGAAGGAAAGAAGGTAGGAGTAAAGCAATAAAAAATCGGCATAGACACTTAAGATTGCGTACGTGTGGGAATGCTGCAGCATTAACGTCCCCGGGTTCATTGTTTACGCGTAATGTTTGTACATGTTGCATGCAGCATAAAAGTTCTTTTCTGCGATTTTATCTCTTTGCGCGCCAGACCAAGCGCTTTCGTTCTCTCTCACGCGCGAACGCACGTGCTCGCGCATATGACACCAGCCAGATCGCTCTAGGACGGACAGTTCCATCACAATTTTGTTACGAAAGTCTGGGAATGCATATAGTTGAAAGTGCATATGCCGTCACCTCGAATCCTTCGCAAGCTACCCAGACAACACTAATGTCCTGAGGACGTACTCAAATGATCAAACGTATTCATCCCGAACAGGACATTTTGAGTACCTTCTGAGTGCATCCATCGATGGCTAAATGTCCTCAGTTCGCACTTTGCTGGACGGCTCGAAGATAAAAATTCGTCAAATGGCCTATCGCAGGATTATACTGTGAAACCGAACTGAGACAAAGCCAGCTTTTTCTCTCACATTCGGCTCTCATTAATTAAAAAACTGCAGGTTTATTAAACGATGTGTGTACAATAGTGATCCAATGTTTAGATTTTTGGGCCACTTTTCCATTCAGGCAGAATTCAACTCTAGAGAGCTACTCTCTGTGGCCCCTGGTAAACCCGTTCTTTTTGCTTGTTCTGGTTACCTTAATTCACTTACATTAGCTTTCAATATAGCGCTCCCATGAAAAAAAAGGTCTTGATACAAATCCTGAAGTAGTACTGAAAACGTCCCCAAACATGATCAAGACATCCTGAGTGCGCAACAGATGGACAAATGGATCCCAGTTGTACTGCTTGGGGACAAGTTAGAGGCAACCTGAGGACATCTGAACATCCTGACACGGACATCACCCACGGTCAGCTGACTTCTGCTGACGGCGGCCGCTTTGTCGGTACTTCCGGTTATGCCGGCATTTGGGACTTATTAGGTTGGGGTGGGGTATAAAGAGCCGTGTACTCCCCTGCAATTTACGCCACTGTGTTTGGGCACCTATTTGATTCCCTGACAGATTGCAACTGATTCCAGATTCGGTGAAAGAACTTGGTGAGAGAAAGCGGACAGATATAATTATAGCTATAGTTATAACCAATATAAACAAGCCGCATTTAGATGTCTCAACAGACCCCCGAAACAGGTATTTATGTTTATAAGATGCCTTGTCAACATGTGTTGGACATCTTGCGGACTGCTTGCAAGACGTTGCTAAGGATTTTGAAAAATCTTGTAAACTCAGCTAATGCTCCTATTTTACTGAGCTACAACACGTTTTGAAAGACATCTAGTTATCTCAGACACAATTCCAGATGACTACGAATGACTTCCCACTGAACACCGATTGGACAGACATAAGGCGTCTTACTAAGCTGAACAAGACGTATCGTAGACTTCTCAACTGGCCGCTGAGACTGTTAGTGAATGTTTATAAGACGTCTTGACAAGATGAGCAAGACATCTTGCTGAGTGCTTGCAAGATATTTCTAGACATCTTGAAACATTCGGCAACCATCTTCTAGCTCTGCTAATGCTCCCACTTTTCTGAGCTTGACGTCCTGAGCTACATTTCTTATCATTTCTCAAGGCGCCCGATAAGCATTGACTGTCGGGGAATACCTTTGTCCATGCATCCAACTTGATTCGAGTGGTGACGATTTTGGGGCCACTCCTGCCCTTTACCACCGAATTCCAGACCGCTTCCCCATTCTTCGCAGATCGGGACCGTGACTCCGATATCGACGAGGGACGGCAGACAGGCGCAGAAGCTGGACATAACCGTGTGCGACCAGTCCCACTTCGGCTTCAAAGTCACCCTGTAAGCAACTGCTTACCTTGTTGGGGTTTTAATAGTGGGATAAATACGTTTTCCCCCATCTAATCGCGACTGACATCATTCAAAACCGCCGGACCACACCCCGTGATCGCGCACACCGATCACGGCAGGCCTTGCTCTGAAGGAAACAAGAGAACGACACTATCCCCCGTATTCTTAAACAGACCTCCACTTGAAATTTCACTCGAGTTGCTCCTCGAAGCCCGTTTCGTGCTTCTTAAACCCTCCTCCACTCCTACCGGCCCTCGAACGGAGGAACTCCTCCACGCTCTCCTCCGAAATCTCGAGGTGGCGCTGCTGCTACCTTGAACGCCTCCTCGACCGAAGCGTCCCCCCTCAACCGTGTTGAGATGGCTGCCGGCTCGCTCGCCGAGTTCGCCGAACGTGTGCTACGTGTGGACGAACTGTTCCACGACGGCGCCGACGATAGCGAAGCTTCAGTTGTGCCACGACGGGCGTTGCGGGACAGAATAAACCCGCTCGAGCATTTCAGCGATGGGGAGTTCCTATCCCGGTACCGGTTTTCGAAGGACACCGTGCGAGAGCTCCTGAAGTGCCTGCCCATGGAAGAAAGCGTCAGCAAT
This sequence comes from Amblyomma americanum, assembly GCF_052857255.1. Taxonomy (NCBI): domain Eukaryota; kingdom Metazoa; phylum Arthropoda; class Arachnida; order Ixodida; family Ixodidae; genus Amblyomma; species Amblyomma americanum. Next base: position 22,469,255 of record NC_135504.1, on the reverse strand, counting down.
CGCGGTCACCCGCTACCACCGATGCTTCAGCTGGCCATTGCACTTCGATTTTATGGAAGTGGAACGTTCCAAGTCGTCACCGGTGACTTGGTAAATGTTTCGCAACCGACGGTGTGCCGTGCAGTGGAACGAGTATCCACGCTGATCGCGGCACATATGTTCCCTCGAACTGTTAAGTTCCCCGCTACTGCAGCCGAGTTTCAAGCGGACACGAGAGACTTCTACCGCCTTGGCCGTTTCCCTGGGGTGACTGGGTGCATAGACTGCACCCACATTAGAATCACGTCTCCTGGCGGGCAGCTCGGAGAGGTGTACCGCAACCGGAAAGGCTACTTTTCGATCAATGTGCAGGTGAGCCTATTTTTCTTTTTGCAAAACTTTATCGCGTTCTAGGTGGCATTAAATTGTACTAACGCGCGTTGATATAGAACCAACTTGAGGGCCACTTTTCTTCACATTGCCCATCTTAGCTGTCGTCTTCTTCAAATAATGTTCATGTAAATATTGACCAAAAAAAAAGGATCGATCTCTTGGCGTGCTGAACCTGCACTGCATCACTTTTCAAGATTGGAGGGTCCGGTTTAATTATTGCGTGTACGTATACGCAAACCCGTTTTACGTCCAAAGCGACTGCTATCAATTCATCAGTGATGAAGGTATTTTTTGTACAATATTTTTGTTATGCCTCAATATTTGCCTTGCGTTGTATAAACACCAGCACATCTAATGATTTTACTCTCTATTTCTTAGCTAACATTGTATATATAGGAGCAATAATTTGTTTTTCGCATTGCTTGTTTTGCATTTCATTCTTCCTGCACCCTTTTCAAATGCCTGTATGACCCCGAGAGTAAAAATAAATAAATACCATGAATGTTACCTAGCGTTCCTGTTACATGATGCACCAAATTTTCACTCGCATTGAAAGTAAACAACTTGCACCATTTCAATGAAAGTGCTAATTTTTCTGGCTCTTGTTTCCTGTAAAACATAGAACCTAAGTTTTATGAATATATATTAATTGCTGAAGAGTAGAGTGATCTGACATGTAGGCACAAAAATTTATTTTCATTTCCTGAGAATATTTTCACGAAAAAGACATAATATTTTATCCTCAGGCAATCACAGGGCCAAGGCTTGAATTTTATGACTTGGTCGTCGGCTGGCCTGGATCAGTTCATGACAGCAGGATTTTTGACAACAGCCGTGCACGGGTCCTCTACGAGACAAAACGAGTTCCTGGGTTGCTGCTGGGAGACGCAGGTTATCCCTGCATGTCATTTTTAATGACACCTCTGGCAGATGCCAAACCGCCAAATACCCCAGAGGGCAGGTAAGTACAAGAGGGAACGTAGCACCATAGTTTCTTTGATTGAAGGCAGCACAAATGTACGAATGTCATCTCCTTTTGTTGCTGTACTGCTCCGTAAACACTTTACATCAAAGAGTGGAATCTTCATTTTTATTTGTTACTGAAACACATAATTTTTCTATGCTTTTCCCATTTTTTCATTCAAATTCAACAAGAAATAAAAATTCAGATTTAGTATACATTTGCCACCAGTTGACGGACAACGCCCCTGAAGCTGTCTTGCTACTTTCCGAGGCGTGCAAATGTAATTACAGCTTTATTATTAGCTGCAGAGGGGCCACTGAGAAAGTAATGCGCAGACTGCTGTGCTCTTCAATTTAGCACATCTATACAAATTTTTACTTCGAACTGCTCGTCTTTCATGCAGGTATCAGGCGGCCCACATCAAAACGAGAAATAGTCTGGAGAGGGCTTTTGGAGTTTGGAAGCGCCGCTTCCCATGCCTAGACATGGGCCTCCAGAACCGCCCTGGGTGCTCAGCAGTTATAATAACTGCTTGCGGCGCCCTTCACAATCTCGCCGTTCTACGGAAGGACCCGGAGCCACCTGCTGTGGCCCTCCCCGTTATCCAGCAGCCACAGCCCAGCGTACAACCACAGCAGCTTCATGTGCCACCGCAGCTTTCTGCCGACACAGTGAATGGCTCTCGTGTTCGGGTGGGGCTTATAGCAGGATCGTTCCGTTAAATGTCCCAATTACCTTCTCCGAAAATGTACACGATACTTTTCTAGTGTTAGAGAACCGCTATTTTTATGGCATTTGCAGTGTTTTTGTCTATTTCTTTGAACTGGGTTCTCTTATAGCGTATAATGTCATCATCAGCTGAACCTCGTCCATGGGAGGACGCAGGCCTCTCCTGTATCTTTCCAATTAACCCTGTGCTGTGCCAGCTGCGGCCACCTTGTTCTTGCAGAATTCCTAATCTCATCAGCCCACCGTACTTTCTGCCGCCTTCTGCTATGCTTACCTTCTTTTGGGATTTATTCCGTTACCAATGGCCCAACATTTATCTTGAATTCACATTACATTCCCTGCCCATGCCCATTTCTTCTTGATTCCAGCTTGGACATTACCAACTCACGTTTATTCCCTCATTCATTCTGCACTTTAACCGCTACTTCTATCATTTTCCTTTCCATAGTTCGCTGCACTATATCTGCCCCATAGGTTATAGGCTTTGCCCCACAAGATATGGCTGTTGAGGAATACTAGTAAACTGCCATTCATGGCTGGAGAGTGCCTGGCAAATGTGCTGCACCATCATTCTTATTCTCCTAGTTAGTTTACACATGTGGTGCAGATCTGTGGTCACTATGCTCTAAATAGGTGCGTTTACCTTACAACTTTAATGCTTTACTGCCTCTTGTCGGCTGTTCCGTTCTGAGTGTTAACATTACTGAAGATCTCAATATGCATTTTTACTCCCACCGTTCTGCTTCCTTTGCTTTGCTTGTCTTCGACCATGTTTGGAAGTTTGTTCTCAGCTACTTAGCAGTGAAATATTTTTAGAAAATCTGAGATTATTAAGGCATTCGCATTCAATTTCATACTCAGTTGTTTCCTCTCGAGTTCTCTGAAAATATCCTGGAAGCACGTGACGAATAGTACTGGAGAGAACGCGTCTCCCTGCGTGACACCCTTCACAACTGGTATTTTGTCACTTTCCTCGTGAACTATTATGGCACCTTCCAATTTCTGCCAACGAAAGATTTCTTTTGGCTGCTTTTAGGCTACTTCCTTATTTTACTGCTTGATCCTTTCCATATTATATTTCCTTATACTGTTTATACATGTGCAAGTGTGTTAAATAAAGAACATTGTTTTTAAGAAACTGAAGGAACATGCAAATAATACTGTACGACTGCATCAAAATGACGACAGTGTTGGTAATTGTACACAGAAGTGTTCCGAGACAAATATGTACAAGTTAATTTTATTTCTCTATTTAGCGCTTCAGTGCTTCTAACTGCCGCTTTTTGATTTCAAAATCCAGAGAAAGCAGCTTGCGCTGCATTTTGTTTTTGAGCCGCTGCTCGGCCAGCTGGCTCCTGCGGAGTTGTAGGTCGAGTTGGTGTAACTCTTCCTTCCGCCGGTCCTCAGCTTCAATAGCCTTAATTCTGGCTGCTACTTCAGGAGCCAGTGTCCGCTCCACCGCAGCAACTCGGGGGCCACCTGCCCTCGTGCGAGCAATTTGTGCTGGTGTGATGTCCTCAGGCACACTCTGGCACGACGGCACGACAGGCACGAGCACTGTTGGTCTGCCTGCACTGAGGCACTCTTCCTGAACAGGAAGTGCCTCGTAAGTTAGTGGTCGGCTGTTCAGCCATGGTGATGGTGCTGCCTGCATTGATGTGGGTGCAGGAACCTCGCCTGCAAAAACATGCACACACATACAATACCTTCATGAGAAGTCTGCAATGCTGTAACAAAATTGGTGGGCTCTTATGCTTACATACATACTACTGTGATATGACATGCAAAGAACAAATAAGACCATAAACAGAGGCTATTCAGACCATAACAGGGAACCAAAAACAAATGCTTTACATGGTCGCGACTAGTGTAGACATCTAAAAACAAACTTCTCAACATGTATGTGACATGGCGAAAAATGGACCCAGTACGAGCCCGCAAGAAGTCCTGATAAATATGTGGCCCGCCTGCTTGAGCACGTGCACATACCACGAGCAGAAAATAACTAGTGTTTGCTGCAGTGCCGCTCGATAGCCGAGCACCAGTTGCGAATTGAATCTGGGATGCTGCGCCCACATATCGACAGGTGCAAGGAGCTGTGTAAACGCCCGTGTAATGCGGCATGTAAGCGGGCGTTAAAGAATCCCTTGCAGTTGAAATTAATCCATAGCCCTCCCCAACAACGTCTTTCTCAGCCCAGGCTTTGGACTTCATGCACGAGGAAAACTAACCGTGACAGTTGTAACTAGTATTTAAAGAGGGCAGCCTTACTTACTGGAAAAGTCGTCTTGGCTTGGTTCGTTGTCATTTACCATCGCCTCCAATAATGCAACAGGTGGCAGGGATAGCACTGCCTCGCTGACATGGGCCCCGTCGCTGTCAAAGGAATTTGGCAGTCTGGTCGCCATATGGTCGGCGACTGCACCAACCAGTTCTGTTGCCGGACTCATTGGCCAGCATTCAAGGGTACCGCCACCTGCACCAAAATTCTTAATTGTAGATATCCTACAGCACAATCTGCGCAGTGAAACACACTGAGGTGAAGTGCATTCTGTGCGCAGCACGCAATGCTTGAAAAGGAAAAACAAACAAAATCGCTAACCAGTAGAGTACCACCAGTAATGTTTTGCTCAAAAGTAGTACGCAGATTTTTAAAAATTTTTCACAAAAATTCACAATAAGAAAAAAGATTGCATTTATGCTTAAGGACGGAAATGCGAAAGCCTTCCCTTTTTCTCTTGCTCCCTCTGTTCCTTTTTTTGGTTGGAAACTTCTTATTTCATTTATTTTGTAGTTGCTTGTTTTTCATTTTTTAAATTTGTTTTTTATACTAAGTAAGCCTTGTCGTGCATTTACATCGTTTTTCATCGAATCGGTCGCACAAAACCTGCTTCAAACACAGCAATTTTTATTTCATTATTTCAATTTAATTAACTAATTACAATTCATCAACCAAACTTTTCCCACTTCAAGATCTACTCGCGCACTGCCTAACTCAAACTTTTGCATATTTATCTCCACAGAACGACATAACCGTGCAGACAGAATTCGCGGACACGTTTTGCTGATGCGAAGTAACCATATAATTTTTTCGCATTATTAAATAATGCCAAATTGTTAGGATTAAAATGATGTCAGAAGATGAAACGTGCGAACATGCAGGAAAATGTATGGGACAGTTTTTGAATGTAAAACTGTTTCGCTCACCTGTCCGAAAGATTTCCCTCGTTTCTTCAGACTTCTTCTTTTTCCACCGGGACTTCATATTATCCCACAGTTTTCGTAGCTGTGCTACACACACAGTGCGTGTGCCGGCCAAGCTATTGTAATCATCGCAAAGTTGAGACCAGGCTTCATCCTTTGCCTTTTTAGTGGTAGTGTCCGTTCGTTTGTTTTCTATCACGTCGCGATACTTCGCCATAATGTTCCTAGAGACGTGGCGTTCATCTACGGTGAAGATGAATCGCGGACAGGCGGGTCGTTTCTTGGCGCGCTGGGTTGCGTCAGAAGCGGATGCCGATGGTGTCGTGCTGAAGTCCGAAATGTCGAGATCGGACATTGTGCAACCAAAAAAAAAGAAGGGCAGACACAAAAACACGTGCACACACGAACAGTCGAACACGCGCAAGCACAGACACTGCAACAAAGCTGCAAGAAGCGAGTCAGGAGCACAGCAAACGGACGAGAACACGCGGCGAGCAAGCGGAGAAACGAAAGAGGGACCGTAACAAAAATGCCGCGCCGGACAGCTGCGACTGCTGTGGTTGCCAGACAGGTAAAGAAAACTGGTTATTTCTTCTGAAAGTACACGTTTTTTTATGGAAAAACAAAAAATATGCATTTTTATTGTTTTTACCTTGCAGTTTACCACTAAAATAGACAAATTACTTCTATATTACCAAATAGGTGGTGTTTTATTTGCATAAATTTACAATACTCTCGTCATCGGCAGTTTCTTTCTTCTCCTCGAAAGCACTGGAGTGGAGGAGGGCTACTCGGCCAGCTCCTCGATGGAGGAATGTTCGAGGTGTGTTCAAGAAGCGCGACTGCTCCTCGGGCCGAGGATGAGCGCTCTCCTCCACTCCTATGAGTGGAGGCGCAGCGTCGAGTGGAGGGTTGTTTGTGAATACGGCGGTATGGCTGACACAAACAGGCATTTATTGCAGCAACAACAATAACTCCAGCTAGCAACAAAATACGCTAAGGAATCGAGGTCGTCCGACTCACCAGCAAGGTTACGAGCGAATGTTCGCCCACGCTTGGGCAGGGGGAAACTCTGAGGCCGGACGGGACGAGATGCGGGAGAACGTTCCTCCCTACGAGGCCTCGACCTGCTGGCGGAGAGCGGAGCGTTAGGCCGAACAGTCCGTGCGCGCCGAAATCCCGAGCCAAAGAGTGTGCTCTCCCGCGCGCGCGCAGCGGTCACGCCGTCCGCGGCGCTCATGTCGCTGCGACGCCGGCGCCCTCTCTTGTTAACAAGTTAAGGTAATTGACCAGAGGAGGATGCATTTCGGGAAAGCAAACCGAAGGGAACGTCGTACGTGGGGCAAAGTCTCCACAACCTGCGTTTAATTCTCACAGTTTAGTTAGCTAACGCCCCTGATTCCAGGAACTCGACTAGCACTGTCATGGCACAGTCATGGAACAGCGCCTGTGAAAAAAACGAAATATTTTACTCGTACATTTCCAGCTACCATGATTCACGTTTCTGGTTGAAAGGTCTAGAGAAGTATATATTCATAAAACGGTTGGAGAGGGCGAGGGATATACCTTGTTGCAAGATAGAAAAGTAAGGCATGTGTGCGTTCGCGTTTCAATTCGGCCCTATATTACGTCATGAGCTAACTTAGTTTGGTCTATCAGACAATACACCGCTTACAAAACTGGGGTTCTGAACGCCGACGTATACCGTCTTCGCCAAACGTAACCAGCTTGCCCCGACCGCCGCACACATGATCAGGCGACTTATTATCATTCGGGGGATATAATAGCCGTTATATTTCAATTGATAAAAGTATCACGTTATCTGTTGCTCACTTGTGATATTACGCATCTTTCGACAGCTAAAACCGAAACTACGTGGAAGAAAACATTGAGTTATAAGTTAGGTACAAAGCTTAGGGGAACTTCACGCGCTGATTCATGTTTACTGATGTCTTACGCATCATTCGAAAGCAAAGATACGCTACGAAAATTTTGGTTCCTCTACCCTTTTAAATGTGCTACTCAGAAAGTATTGTTCGTATGGATTCTTGCACTCCAGGTGGGACGAAGAACACATTCACATGTCGCACCTGTGGAAGGCCAAGGAAACAGGTGAGGTGAATTTCTTGCCCGTTAGCACTTGCTTTCTTCATATTTATATATATAGGACCGTATTTTTTCACCCTATAGCATGCATGATATACTCTGCAGGGCTCACGGTGTACCATGGCAGGGCTAGTCAAGTGCGCATCGTTATAGTTCTCATAGCGCACCGAGATGCGAATTGACAGAGAAGGAAGACGAACACAGCTCTCCATTGCTCTCCCATAACCGTCCGTTTGCGTCTTGGGCCGGTGCAAGAACTACAAAGATATTAAGCGTCTCAGGGAAGCCCGCTAGTAATTTCTAAAAATAGGGTAGGTAAAGGAAAGCTCTTTTGCGGCATATTAATACCAATGCTGGCGAACGCCAAAAACAGGTGAATCACCAAATAGTAAAGTGGTTAACCAAATTACCGATAGACGACCAATCGCAATTACCGCTTTGTAACCGGATGTTATTAATAACTACATTAGTTTTTAGAATTTCGAAGATGCGATTACCGTCGTCGCTATGGCTCAACAAATTTGTGCCATTCCTCGCGCCATTCGAAAAACGCGCGCCTGCGGGGAGTGCGACGCGACGTCAATCAAATCGCGTTTCTCCGTGACGCACTTACTACATGACAATCTCTGCCCCGCCAGTGCTGCGGTGCTCCCCGCTGCTCCAGCGCGTGAGGGGCTGAGATTAGGCACCGTTAGCATATCGTGTGCCGTATTACCGGTACTGGAGTACCGGGAGCTCGCGCGCAACTAATATGCATGCTCAAATCGCCTTGACGGCGCCAGATGGCGCCAGGAACCCGGCAGCTGAGGCAGCTGCTCTCGCCTGCAGCATCCGGACCAATCAGCGCGTGCTCGCCGGTGGTGGGCGGGCTCCCGATATTCCGGTAACGGCAACGTTGTTACGGTATGCTAAATGTATCTGGTGTCTATTGTCGCGTGGTACGTGCGTCACGTAGTGACGCTATTTGATTGACGGCGCTTCGCGCTCCCCGCAGGAGCGCCGTTTCCGAGTGGCGCGAGAAATGGCCCAAATTCGTTGAGCCACAGCGGCGAGGGTAATAGCATTTTCGAAATTCTAAAAACTGATATGGCTGTTACTGGCAGCCCGCTACACACCCCTTTGAAATCGGGCGCCTGTCAGTAACAGTTAAAAAGTTGGCTGTTATAATAATCACTTATTGTTAACGCGATTCGCCTGTTTTTTTTTTTATGACCACCAACACTGGTATTACTATGTCTAAAAAACTTCTCTTTACCTCAAAAACCCTATTTTAAAAAAAAAACATTACTGGCCAGCTTCCCTGAAACGCCTAGTATATGGTATACGTATCTATTTTAAATTTCGCCAGCCTCAATGGCGTCGGCTCAGTACCGATACTCGCCCTGCATAGTTGGTGCCCGTTTTGTAATTGGCATGATTGCTGATGCGCAGTATCATTTAGGTGCTTCCCTAGAATACGCAGACTCGCTGATGCGCAGTACCAATTACGTGCTTCCCTAGAATACGCAGACTCGCTGATAAAAAAGCGTCGAAGCCACGGTAGCCTCGAGAGCCTCTTTTTTATTTTTTTTGTTACCGCATGCCCAGAGTGAAGAAGTGATGAACTGCGCTAGCGCTCTGTTCGAGAGTTCTATAAACGAACTTCAAATGCAAATTTTCTATGTACTCTGTGAACACGTTCACTGGCTGCACAGTTCTGCCTCTGTTAAGCGCGCGCTGCCCTTAGACCATAGCATTGCAAATACGGTCCCTAAGAACTAAGGGGGCCGCGTTTATTCTTCCTTGAAAACAGTGCTGTACATCGCCGACGTACGAGTGAGGCTCAACACCCTCTTCGGACTTGCGGCTTCCGCGGACGGGAAGACTGTGATCACCGTGAATCCCGGTAAGGATCGAGACAGCTGGCGGCGCGTTCAGGTGCCAAACTGTGGCACACCAGACAGACTCTCGCTGTGCGAGCGAAATTTTGGTGCGCTTGATATTATAAATTCCGCGACGCTGCATGCAGTCAACGACAATGCCTAGAAGACGTATCAGGGTGTGTACAGCTTGAACCCTTGGTATACACCACGGCGAGTAGCGATACTGTAGTCAGATACAACTCAAGAACGAAGCGGCAAATGCCTCCCAAAGAAGCCCCTCTAGCCAATGGCGTCGGCCTATACTCCCCCTCCCTTCCGTTGACCGATCCCTTTGGTCTTGCTATGTAGGATACAACTCAAGAACGAAGGGGCTCTTCCCTGTCCAAGGGCCCCCTTCCAGCCAATGGCGTCGGCCGATTATCATGAACCTGCTTGTTATAGCAGTATAGCGCCTAGAATATCTGGGCACTATACTCCTAGTGGGACAATGCAGGAAGGTGACTATCCCCTTTCATCTTCCGCTCCCTGCAATACTGTCGCGCTAGCAGGGTCATGAGAATCGCCCGACGCCATTGGCTGTAAGGGGGTCCTGTGAGGGGGAAAAGCCGCTTCGTTCTTGAGTTGTATCCGACTATAGCGTGAAAGTCAGCATCTCCCGAAGTAAAAAAAAAACTTGCTTACCTAACATTTGTTCGTCCCAAACTTGAATTTACATCATCCATCTGGCATCCCTCTCAAGCCTACCTCACCGCCGAACTTGAGGCCATCCAAAACCGCGCGACCCGTTTTATCACCTCTGAATACACAAAAGAAATTGGCATCACTGCACTCAAGCGTTCTATCTCCCTGCCCACACTTGAGTCACGCCGCATTATTTCACGCCTTTGCCTACTACACAGCTTTTTCTACCATCCGACGTCAAAGCACCCCCCTGCTGAAACCACCGATCCGAACTTCCAGTCGCCTAAGCCACAGCCATCCCATAGCAAGCATCAAGAGTTGCACATTAGCAATGAGCAGTTCTTTTTTTCCTGACGCAATAACACATTGGAATGCCCTGTCAAACGACATAGTTTCATGCAACGATCGCAAAACATTTCGCGCGAAACTCACTAGCCATATTCAGAACACGTGAACCTGTAGTTGCCCTGTATTTTTTCCCTGTATTTTTGTGCTTTTTTCATTTTTTTTTGCTTATCCTTTTTGTAACCGCTTGATCCTCCTTATTTTATCCTTTTTTTAGACGGTTTACAGTTCCAGTGTTAAGTTCATTGTGCCTATGTTTTCATCATGAGTGCATATACACAAAACCATTTGTAAGCCCCTCCTTATGTAATGCTTTCGGGCCTTTAAGGATGAAATAAACGAAATGAAATCGCAGGGGGTGGAAGATGAACGGGGAGTAACGGCGGGTTAATCGGATTAACCGGGGGATCATGAAAATTGGTCCACGCTATTGGCTGGAGGGCCTTCTTTGAGGGGCATCTACGGCTTCGTTCTTGAGTTGTATCCAATTTTATAGTTTCGTTAAATCATCAGATATTTGCTTAACCTAAATGTACTCAAATGCACAGAAATAATGAAATATTAAGACGGAAATAAAAGCTACAATTTTTTTCCCACAGACCAAGAACCTCGGTGACCACGCTGAATATAGCTATAGGCCCCGAAGAGTTATTCCCGACATAGACAAAAAGGGGCTGAGGAGGTACCCAAATATGGCATCGACATATCCGCCGAGGTGGTACTTAATACGTTTATCTTAAATATTCGGCGAAGGGGTCGTGTCCTTTGTTCCTGTCCTGATTATGTGTTCTCTGCTAAGGAACTCTCGACCTTTCAAAAGGGGCCAACTAATCCACCTTGCGTGGCCTGTGTACCTCATTTTCTGTCAAGACATGCCCGAAGCCGTGGCGCTCTTCGACTACCAGCAGGGCGTCGATCTGGGGGACGACGTCAGCGAGGAAGCCTACGGTGAGTGATTTCCGATGACGTCTTTGCATATGGTAGAGCTTGAGCCAGTGCTTCCTAGCGTATGGGCTTCAACGGCTTTTCACGATTTCATTTTGGCGGGGTGCCCGAATGTACAGCCCCTCCGCCCACACATTTAGCATTCAGTCCTGCAAGCTTCGAGCCTCAGTCCACCCCAGTTGTCCACTACATATGTGGCACATGTATGGGGATGTAGTACAAACACTCGTGGTGCACAGAACCATGGGAGCATAAATTAATTCAGCTAATACACGTCTGTAATGTGCTCAGCAGAGGTGGGCATTTGACCTCAAAAATCTGGACCTCACCTCAACCTCAAAAAGAATTTGCCGACCTCACTCAACCTCATCAGTTGAGGTTGAGGTCTCCTTAGACGCCCTCACCTCACTTTTTCTGAGGCCACTGCTGACCTCACTCAACCTTACCTCAGCCTCAAATTGTGAGGTTGAGGTCGGCTGCTAGACCTCAGAGAAGAAACTATAAACAAAACAAAAAGCGATTAAGAAGTTTTTCAGTTAAAAACAATTCTGAGAATCATGTGAGAGAGGAAAGACAAAATGATGATGGTATTGTTTAATTAGGTGTGTACAGACACTATCGATGTGCGCGCAATAGGAGAAGCTTATAATCTGGAATGAACCCTCAGAGAGTTTATGGCCTGCGGGCAGGGGTGTCCCATATGCGGTTACCACCAGTACGTCGGTAAGTACTTTATATGTGTCGATACCTGGCAACCTGCTTCGTGTATACTTGTTCGTATTGGAAGCCTCTCGCTCATTCACGCACGAACCGGCAATCGACAAACACAGCCTTTCTATACCATCTACCAGAAATTGGGAGGAGGGGGAGGTATTCACGATACTCTTTTCAGGCTTGACAATAGTTACAGGATATTAAGAAACTGATCGTCGATGTACCTTCCAATGCGACGGTTATGCAGACGCATATAAGAATATTCCGATTTCCTGGCTCTATCCGGCATAGCGAGAATACTCTTTCAGTCATCTGTATGGTGCCTTCGGAAACACTTAACAAGCTGCGACTGTAGTACACCAACAGAGGCACGTTGTATTTATGTCTGTGTAGAAGCGAGCGGCTTCTTTTATTAATGCGAAATCATTAGATGACTCACTTTCAAGGTCATATCCGCAAAAAAGTGTCCGCAAGAAACCGCGCCATGCGACGTCACGAGCCGAAGGTGATGACGTCATATAATTAATGAATACTAATTATTATAATTAGGTAAATGCTAAGACTAATTAGTATAATTCTTGATGGCTTCATGTGAGTGTGACGTCATACCAGGTCCCTTGACAGCGATGTAATGTGCCACTAAACCTGGTCACGTGACGATTCTGTAATATGAAATCACACCTACTCACGTGACAACGATGTAATTTCTCGTCATACCAAGCCCCCATCCACACCCCTTCCACCCCCATTTCAAGATCCATATGGATCCCACATTACTACACATGCGCGCATGACGCATTACAAAGAGTGCCCACAACCCGGTCCACATCAATGACATTAATATTGTACAGCAGGTAAACGCGCCAGTTCTCATGTATGACAAGCTGCAAAGATCATGCAACGACACATGCCTTTGACTCTCGAGATGATGGCGATGATGATGATGCTAACAGTGTATCCTTATGAGTCCGGGGAAGTCTGATACACTGCTACCAAATTAAATGTTGCCAGAATATTGATTAAATATTGTACATACACAGCAACCAAAGATAATTATTGTGCGAGAAAATAGGAATACCTGCAGCTAATAATTAGTATTGATGATGTTGATGTTCCTGGTAGGTCAAGACCCTCCCCCGTTTCCGCCACTTCCCTCCAGGTGGCGATGGTAATGGTTTCGAAATCCTGGGGATTCTCCGATGACTTGATGAACCCGCGGTATTTTGCAAGAAAGGGCTATATGACGTCTTCGAACATTGTGCCAACTATTAAAATCACACGGGTCAAAACAACTGGCCTAGAGTGGACAGCGTGAATCGCTTTCTGTAAAGAGCACCATGGCTCTCCGCTCAAATTTTCCTGCAGCGAAATCTTTTTCCGAGCTCCCCCACCCCCCCCCCCCCCCCCACCCCCCCGTGAGAAAAAAAAAACGCCTAAGTACTCATACGCCTAACAGAATTCTGCGTACCATTTCGTCAACCAATCTGAGAGAAGCTGCTTTAAGTCAATCACTTGTTTTCCTTCAGAACTGAACTTATCAATGGTATGCCAGCATCCTCGACGTTTTTCACCCGCGAGCACCGCGCGAGCATTCTGCGAAGCCGTTTAAGGCGAACGATGGGTATCTGCAATATAGTTAAAGGAAAGATAACGTATAGTGCCTCGTCGTCTGCAAGGCAGGCCGCCAACCTACTGATCCCATACGAGGAAAGAAAAAAAACAATGATTAGAAACATGCAAACAAAAATCGCACCTGCACCAAACCCTGGCGAATCCCCCACCGTGGGTATGTGCCATCGTATTTCAGGCAATAACAACAACACCAACAATAGCACACTAAAAACTGAAGCGAACAACACTGTGTCCCATTAAACGTTATATTAGGAGGTTTGAAGCAGCGACTCAGCAGCACAGCGCCAGCACGTAATCAGTTCTATTCACTCATCCTCATTAAAAACAAAGAGGAAAAGGAATCAGCTACCACACCACCATACATTCATTAGAGTTTGCATTTTTTCGCCGCTGTAACACCGCTACGCTGGCACGTTCGCCCCGTGTTGCGGTGTTTTGGCATATTGAGTGAATTTTCGGGAAGGAACAAGGAACCGGAGACCAAGGAGAGGTTATTCGGAAGGATTTAAAAGTGAAATTATGTTTGCATCTGCTTGCATTACGGAACGGGAACATACAGATGTAGTGGGAGATTCGAAAGGGGAAGTCACCGATCAAAAGCTTCGATGGTGTTATACAGGTTTTTCTGGCTTCGTGCTTTTTTAATCAAATCAGCAGGTGTCCTTGTTAGGAACCGCCTGAATCACATTCTTGCGCGCCTGTGCCGACAGCTCCAGTTTCTGTAAGTTGGCTTGTAATATACAGCAGGTTCCCCTTTATTCGACTGCAAGTCAAGACCCGTGACGTCAGCGCCGGCAACGAGCATGAACACGAAGCAGTCTTGCTTGGGGCCATCCGCGCTGCGACGAATTTATTGCGCGCTTGTTCGACTGAACTTATTTGTTTGCGGCATCAAACAAAGCTACCGCGAGTCAACGTGAGTTATGTGATTTGCGCGCTCCTGGGAGTTTGAGCCGACAGGCAGGCAGCCGGATGCTAAGCCAGCGGGGCAAGGGGGAGGGTGAGTGGCGTGCTGTGACAGTAACACTCCTTCCGGGAAGACCAGAGGGGTGCGTCTTCCTGTAGGCTCGGACTGAATGGACATTAGGGCGCAGTACCGGAAGCTACGAGGGAACTGTGGCATCCGGTTGTACAAACAAGGAAAACCAAGCGTCATGCCATCAACACTGCGGTGATGCGCTGCAACTCCGCTTCGGAAGCGGCACTCGTCGGAGGAAGACGTGGCAACTGCAAAAAGTCTCGACATCAAAATTTCGACCTCACTGAATGACGACCTCACTCAACCTCAAACTGACGCTCGAGGTTGAGGTCTGATTTACTGACCTCACAAAATTTCGAGCAGTCGCCGACCTCACCTCAGCCTCATCTCACGACGTGAGGTTGAGGTCATTTTGACGTTGAGGTCGACCTCATGAGGTCGAAACCTTATGAGGTTGCCCACCTCTAGTGCTCTGCAGTGCCTCCACTTTCTGTCTTCCATCTCCCCTGGTACCTCCTTCTACCCTTTCCTATCGGTGTTGTTGACGTGTTACTGCATCGCCATT
Organism: Amblyomma americanum; assembly: GCF_052857255.1. Classification (NCBI taxonomy): domain Eukaryota; kingdom Metazoa; phylum Arthropoda; class Arachnida; order Ixodida; family Ixodidae; genus Amblyomma; species Amblyomma americanum. The sequence continues at coordinate 22,454,157 of NC_135504.1, read as the reverse complement.
CCTTTTCCTCATCGCTCCTATTAGAGTGACTGACGGAGTGTGCAGTGTTTGAACGTGTGATGCGCTCTGGGGAGGATTTATGGGCTAATCTTAACTTAAGTGGTGGTCCCATTTGAGCCATGTATCTCTTGGGTTCAATATGGTTTTACTATGTAAAATTTCTTGCTTGAGGAGGACGGTAGACCCCCTCTACCCCTTTAAATATGCCCCTGGATGTGCTATATATGTGCACGCAAAGAACTCCAGATGGTCAACCCTCCACTAGGGCCCCTCTTCTTTCACTTCCTCCTTCATACCATCCCTCACAGTGCACGTTAAAGATCCCCACGTGGTCGAAATTATTCCGGAGCCCTCTACTACGGCACCTCTTTCTTCCTTTCTTCTTTCACTCCCTCCTTTATCCCTTCCCTTACGGCGCGGTTCAGGTGTCCAACGATATATGAGACAGACACTGCGCCATTTCTTTTCCCCCAGAACCAATTATAAATATAATTATATTATAAGGTGGACGTACACCGGGAAGTGGTACAGTTGCTGCGCCTTTTCCTTTCCGCCCAAAACCACTAACCACTAAACCATCGTGCTCTCCGAGATCTCATAACCGACGACCAGTCGGCAGGGTTGTGCTTCGGTTGCCGGGGTTCGATTCTGCCTGGACGAGCGCTTGCGTCGCGGAGGCTTTGTCGACTCCTGATGACGCACTAACAAATCGCGCGTGCAGTGGACACGACGGTGTACACGGCCAGCCAGGTCAGCCGCGAGGTCGCCTCGAGGATGCAGACCGGAAACGTGACACCATTCACAGGCGTCATCTACGCTTTCCTCAACCACTTCGACCTGGACGGGCCCGGCGCGCGGCTGGTGACGTCACGATGGTGAGTGCCGGGTCGACACCTCCTGGTTCACTATACGTTGAACCTGATCTTGTTAGTTCGTCCTTCGCGAAACAGTGGAGGTGTAGAGGACAAGGGAGAGGGAAGAGACGCAGACAATATGGCCGACGTTAGAGGTTGGCGCTGAAAGGTGTCTTATATACTCGTGTCTTCTTATACATGCCTCTTCTCAGCGACTTTCCGATAGCTTTTCGTACATTGTTATTGCGCTACTCATGGTTTACACAAACAAGAACGACACATACAGACAGGGCGCAAACTATCAACTGGTTTTATTGCGTGGGAAATTCGTTTTATATGAACTGTTAAGATGAAAAAAAGAAGGGAGACAAAAACATGTAGCTTCGTGGAGATGAGTTGTCTAATCTTCTTGTGCAGACAGGCATGCGTGGAGGATGCAGTCTTTTCACTTCCTTAAAAAGTTAATCCCTCTCTTCGTCAGCGCTACCGAACGGTCGCTTACGCAAGTGCCTTCTTTCTCAGACGTCATGCAAAATGCGTCATATAGCTCCCTTTGCATTTTATTTTGGGATCGAAGGATGACTGTGGTGTTATTAAGCAGTTGCTTACAGTTTTTGCACTTGGACCAATGCGACGCCAGATTTTTGAGGAAGTGAAAAAGACTGCATCCTCCACGCATGCCTGCCAGCAGATGAAGATTAGACAACTCATCTCCATGAAGCTACTTGTGTTTGTGTCCCTTCTTTTTTCATCTTAACAGTTCATATAAAACGAATTTCTCACGCAATAAAATCAGTTGATGGTTTGCGCCCTGTCTGTATGTGTCGTTCTTGTTTGTGTAAACCACGAGTAGCGCAATAACAATGTCGAAGATTACAAACCAACTAGGCCCATTTGAAGCTCTTCTTAGATTTTCGTTGTCTTGGTTTAGTCATCGGTATGGAGAAGCTTGCCAAAGGAAGAGTAGGTATGCTTCTTTTTTATTTATTTTGTCCTATAGATGAGTCCGTGCTCCTGCACTCACTCTGCAATACGCATCCAGACTATGTCGAGCCTGAATACACTAAATATCGATTAATATAAGGGTACGCCAGCCTCAAACAATTTTGGCTCCAGCCGCCTCCTAGCAGACGCTTGTATTAAATCTTTGGAGTGAGCTCACGTTTTTCTGATGAGAATGAGACACTCAAATGGAACCCGAGGAAGAGGAACGTTCCGGTGGACGACGTCTCTCGCATCGTGCACACTGGAGTGGCTTTGCAGGATGTGACTGATCTCTTCCCCGAACTTCGCCACATTCTCCACGCATCACTTTCCAGCGGCCACTGCAACTTCAGGCTGCGTAGCGGCGAGCCCCTGTGCGCCAACGGTACGTGCCCCGTGGCGATGGGCCAGGCGGAGCCGCAGTGCACTGAGGAGCTGGACATCCCCGTCATCTGGACAGACCACACGGGATCGCTGGAACGGTCGCGCATCAGCGGACGCACTGCCGAGGCACTGCTCGGGGTCACGGTGAGGAAATCGCATGGCAGCCAAACTTGCAAGCCGAGCCGGAAAGCTTATCTGAGAGTTCCACTACGAATAACTGCGCTACCATAGGGTTAGCAGATCAGACGACGCTGGCGTTGCGAACATATGACAGTGTCCACTTTCCTGTTCGTTCGTACGTTAGGTTCCTGGGAAGATGGACACGTCGGAAAGTGTCTTGACATTTCTGTGTTTGTCCATTACGAATCACGGACCATTCGTACGTGCAGCCTTTGTCGAAAGTAAATAGCTGAAGGGATTTCCTCGTAATCAATCTGGTGGGACTTTTGAGGACAAGACTTCCTATGACTTTAGAGAGATTTCGAACGCTGGCTGTGCATAACCAGTCAAAGAACAAACCCTAGGAGCAAACTATTTGAGCTCGCTATACTTTTTACAGGGGCTGTACATATGATCTTGCGCTCAGTGCATGGTGCTGGTGTCGCGCAATTCTGTTCGCGCGTGATGGTTTGCGATACATGAGCGCGCTGGCCAGTCACGGCGTCGTAGTATGTCAGAGCTAAGACGAAGTCCATTCAGGAGCCTATTTTACGACGGTTGGCGCAGCGGCTATATGGGAGTTCAGTGGTCGTAAAAATGTGTAGCTGTCCAATCAACCACTCCACTCGGCGAACCGCCTTGCTAACAAAGGATGAGAACGCGGTTCCGGCATACCACGATGGAACTCAATATCTCGCCCCACACCAAAACAAAAATCCCTACGTTGATCACACTTCCGAAGGCTACTTCTGTTCATTACTGACTGCAGAGTACGGCTGTTTCGGAACAAAACTAACAGGTCGGCGAATCTATGGCATACGTGCGATGTTTTGCGCATTAGACTACCCGGCGATTAACGGAGACTTAAAAGTGCCGTGAACTAACCAAACCCACAACGAAGTGCTATAAATAGTCGATGACAGTGAAATAGCGACCATGCATTTACCTTTATTCGTGTCCTGCACTGAAGGTGGACGAGTTCAAAAGCCTCACGGAAAACGAGCTCACAGCCCTCAAGTGGAACTTCTTGCTGGAGCGCTTCAAGGTCCAGTTCAAGGTATATGTGCCTGCAGGAATTTACACTAGCTCCCTCTCTCTGTGAGCGGTACACGTATACGTCCTATATCGACAACCGTAGGGTAAGTCAACGAGTTCATCGGTTTGAAAGCTGCTTTTTAAACTCGCAGGAAACTGATAAACTTTTGCAAACAGCACTATATTACCAGGAGAAATATAATATATACCGTAAAAAAAGTCAATTGCGATATAGCCCGAAGAAGGGTACCTATGTAGCATGTATTCTTGAGTTAGATGTTTTACAAATGTTTATGCGGGAACTTCTTATTGCAGACGTTTCAGAGAAATGCTGCAATGGCGGCTGGTTGGTTTGTCATCTTCAGGTTGGCGCGCTATAGTTTGGCACAAGGACTGGTTACAGAAAAGAGGACAAAACAAGTACCTGTCTTGTACTTTTTTTGTAACTAGTCCTTGTGACAAAGTATCGCGCGCCAACCTGAAGAAGGTTTCAGAAAGCTTTCTGAGAAAATGACTTGCAGCTGACGTCTACCTTATATACTATACCCAAATAGAGATCACTGGCAGACACTGCTGGACAAAAAGTATGGTGGGACAGCCTAAAAATAATGTAAACAATTAAGCCCCTGCCTGTGCCACTACGTATAACAGGCTTACACTGCTGGACAGCTCGGATCTATACAGAACTTCTGGTCAGAAGAACTATAATAAGCTAGCGCAAGACAGCAGAGCCCTGAAATAGGGGCCCCGACTGCTGATATGCCTCATTCGAGGCCTCACGAAATCCAGTTTCCAATAAAGTTTGTTCGCTCTCTCTCTCTCCACGATGAATCACTCATTGTACCGGTGGTTAAGGCAATCGTCTACTGGGCCGGAGTACCCAGGTTCGAACCCAATTGCGGAAGCCGCGTTTCGATGGAGGCGAAACGCAAAAGGCGCCCGTGTGCTGTGCGATGTCAGCTGGACATTAAAGATCCCCAGCTGGTCGAAATTATTCCGGAGCCCTCCACTACGGCACCCCTTTCTTCTTTCACTCCCTCCTTTATCCCTTCCCTTACGGCGCGGTTCAGGTGTCCAACGATATATGAGACAGATACTGCGCAATTTCCTTTCCCCAAAAACCAATTTTCAAGTTTCCAAGAGACCCGTCGCTGTGGCTCAGTGGTTAGGGCGCTCGGCTACTGATCCGGAGTTCCCGGGCTCGAACCCGACCACGGCGGCTGCGTTTTTATGGAGGCAAAACGCTAAGGCACCCGTGTGCTGTGCGATGTCAGTGCACGTTAAAGATCCCCAGGTGGTCGAAATTATTCCGGAGCCCTCCACTATTTTTCACTCCCTCCTTTATCCCTTCCCTTACGGCGCGGTTCAGGTGTCCAACGATATATGAGACAGATACTGTGCCATTTGATTTCTCCCCAAAACCAATTATTATTTCCAAGGAACTTGCAGTTTTCCACCAGGGGGTACCATGGATGAATGGATGGATAAGGCTGAACCTTTAAATCGGGCGGTGGTTCAAGCCACATAGCCATGACCTGTGAAATTTTGCTCTTGTCTTGATTTTAGCCGCCAATCAGATAACCTTCGCAACCATGGGGCATGCCAATGCGCCTCTGGTGGCCGAAGACAACAACAAAGATCGCGGTCACGAGACCCATTTGCGCGTGGCTTGCTGGGCAGAGAACATGGATTCCAACAGCGTCCGACCAGCTTTGAAAGACCCTGCCCCGAAGCGCAGACCCGCAACACAAGGTAGACAAGGGCGCCTCCATCCGACAATGCGCTCCCTGCAGCGTCTCGTCCCCGTTCGGCGACCGGGACGGAGTCTCCCGCAGTGTTTTCGCCCGGTCCATCTCAATCCATGCCGGCGGAGAATTCGCCGCGAAGCGACGACTCTGCGCTTCGCCATCTTGTGTCACGTTCTGCGAGCAAACTCCTTTTTCTTTGCGCGGATGTTGGGAGGCGGCTGGTAGCAGGGATTGAGTATCTGCGGTGCAGCCTGGGTTCCTCTGAAGTTCCTGGTCTGTTCCTGGAATGCGCTCATCTCCGCCGGAGCTATCCTTCGAAGAAGCAAGTTCTGCGGCAAAAGAGGGCTAACCAGTTCCGGTGCCAGTTGGGCCGCTGAACTCTACCATGCTGTCGGGCGCGGTTTCCCTCGACCATATGGATTCGCCGCGGATATCGACAGCGGAGCCGTCCGGACGGCCACGCAAGCAAATCAGTTTGTCCGAAATCTCACCGCCGGAGGATTACGCACAGATTTTACCCTGCCCCTCGGAGTGTACTTGAAGATGCAGAGAGGAGAACTGCAACAGACTGGCGCTAAGTTCATGCAGTGACTGCGGCGTTCGTAAACGCAGAACGCTACTGTCTGGTGCGTGAGCGCTCTGTGTTATTATTTCGTTTTTTGTGTTATGCTTTTGCCAATTTGTATCTTTGTGTTCTTCCACAATCGGGCCCTTCCAAATAAACTCAACTCTGTGCTGCAGTATCAGCGCCCCTTTGTTGTCTACGTACCATAACCGTATGCACGCTTGCGTACGCTAAATGCAGCTATTTTGCCGGACGTTACGCCATTTCTAACATTCTCGCTTTTAAAACGATAAGGTTAGCCTAGTGGCGCCATCTGGTTGTCAGGAGGGGAACAATTGTGAACAAACCGACGCCTCTCTTAAGCCTAAAAGGTGAAGAATCGTCACCGAAAATTAAAAACAAAAAATTGGGGGACGCTTAAGTTTCGTCTTTAAGAGTGAGACGCTACAGCGTGTAGCAGCACTGCCAGTGAGTCCACGGAACGCCATCGCCCGTTCGGCTCGACGCGTGGCCCGTTGGAAAATTGAAGGAAAGGACGCCTGTCTCACATATATGTCGGTGGACACCCGAACCGGGCCGCAAGGAAAGGAAAATGAAATGAAAATTGGTTTTAAGGAAAGCCAATTCACTGTCGGAGGTACTGGCTGTATCGGTTATACTTGGAAAACAGGCCAACGGTAGCACAGGGGTTTCAAAATTGCTCTGTTCTCTTTTGTCTGCAGGTGAACTTCGCCACGACATTCAGCAGTTCGGATCCCGTCCTCAGAGTCGTCAGCGTCAGTCCGGTGTCGATGCAGGAGTTCGTGGAGAAGGTCTTCCACGTGCGCGTTTAAGTCACGACTAATACCAAAGCCGTCTCTTATTTCCTTGAAGCGTTAGCAGCGTTCTTGTTTTCGCAGATACACGTTCCCTACTTAAAAAAAAAAGTAGTTTTTAAGACATTCCATGACCTCAGAACAAGCAGGCTGTTCGTTAGGGATTATTAATAAACGTGTTTTCTTCAAGAATCAAATTTCGAAAGTTTATTTGCCAAAGAGATGGCATCAATTCGCGATTAATTACTTACAGTGGCTCTGAAAGGGGCTCTCAACCAAGGTGCGCTATATATGCCTTGTATGTTAAATGGGCTCTGCAAGGGTCTCCACTCCAGGGCGGAGTGCTTGGTTTGAAGCACTCTGGCACGGGTCTGCCCGGTATTGCACTGCCTCCGAGATCGGCCCGGGGCATATTAGTGCGGCGCGTCTTTTCTTTCACTCTGCTCTCCTATCCTTTACCCCTCTATACTCTCAGCACGCGGCAGCGAGCGTGGCTCGGCTTGAGCCAGTAGGCAGGCCCGAGTACTTTCCTTTTCCTTCTTCCTCTCGGAAACATCAGTCAAAACATCAGTCTCCAATAAAGCTACGTACGGGACGCCGCTTCACGAACATCTTCCAGAAAGAATTTTTAAAACGAAAGCTTTACTATTCCCCTCCGTACCTTCTCCGTGTGCGCGATTTTGACGTACGGAAAGCTGAGCAAGTTGGTTACTACTATCTATGGTAAAACAGCGCGGAAAAACACGAGGACGGAACAAACACAACGACACGAGCGATTTTGACCTTGAACCGAAGAGAAACCAAGTGACTTACGGCGTCACTCAGCTGCTGCCGTCGCCAAACCGCGCGGTGCCTCCGTTTTGGTGTTCATTGTGCTCATTGGAGTAACGTTCTAGACTCCGATGATTCTGATTAAAAGAAGGGCGCATAACCGGCCCCCTGAGTCAGTGGACGCCTCAACTGCGCTTTGAGGTACGTGGCGGTGGTGAGAGAGAGAGAGATGTGTGCTGCATGCAACAGCGCTGACGACGTTGTGGCAGACACGCGGCCCTGCAGAAATAGGCCGCAGCGTTCATTCGGTGACCAACCTCTCGTGATCAACGATTCATATAACTGCCACTTGCCAGGGTGGGCGCGCTGCCTATCCAGTGTGCACTCAACGTTACAGACGCCAAGCCGCGTCTACTGGCCCAATACACCACAGCTTTCGCTCTCTAACCAGGTTCAACAGTAGTTAAACCGTAGCTAGTTTTTTTCTTTCATTAGTTCAATGCGTTGTCCTTAACTTCAGCTGAACCCTTTTTGTTAGCCTCCACGTTTCTGCCACACAGGTGAGTACCGGTAAGATACAGCTGTTGTATAATTTTCTCTTGAGGATGTGGTAAACTGTCCTTAATGATCCGAGAGAACCTGGCATATGCGCCCCACCCCATTCTTATTCTGGTTATTTCCCTCTCATGATCCAGATCAGCAGTCACTACCTGCCCTAATCATATCTAACCATTACTGAGGCGAGTGCAGCAGACCTTATAGAGTTAATGCTAAATATTGCAACTTCTTACATGCAAAAACTCCCACTGATACAAGTTTGTTGCCCCCTCTATGTCTGCATCTGGTAAGTGGACTAGACATTTTTAAAGACAGCAGCCAACCAGATCAAGAAAAAGTTCTACTACATGCACAGTTTTGCAATATCTGAGATTAATGTTAAATGAGTAGTGGCAACAAATTCTTAGAGCCATGCTTTTTTTTTGGAATTGTGTGTAAGCCAATAGTATACATGTGTTACAATGTTGAATTCACCTATGTCAGCTGAATAATGTAAAAGTTAATTTTTTTCTCACCATCATTTTGTTTTAACTTTCAACAGTAGAATGACAGCTGTGATGTAACAGAGAAGTTGAGGTCACAAGAGGCACGCAAAAACTGCAATATAATTGATGTTCTTTTTTTTTTGTCATTCAAATTCTTGGGCAGGCTTATGCTGGTGTAAATTAAAATGAAGAAAGCAGTAACTATACTATAGTGTTTGTATGTCTCATGTAACTTCAATTGTTCTTTCATGTTTCAGCCATTGTTTGGCTGTTAAAACTGAGATGACACGAAAGAAGACAATTCAATTATAAATTGTTTACCATTTGTTGGTGAAATTTATATGGCTTTCTAAGTTTTCTAATGTGCTGCAAATCATTGCAAAGAAAGAACATACAACTCAGTTTTTACAGTCTCTGCTCCCTTAATGAAGTTCTTGCAATACTTGCATTTTCCAGCAAATTTTCTAATGCAGGCAGGAACTATAGCCTTACAGTTTTTGCTAATTTGCTAGACTTTGTTATTACAACACGCACTTTACAGCAGACACTCATGTGGTGGCTTCTCAGTGATGCATTTTGCACAGTTCACGAACACGTCATTCTTTTCTAGAGTTTTGGAGCATTCTCAGGACGTGCGATTGCAATTTAAGCATAAGGGTTTAGTTGCAAGTAACCTGCAACAGGACTTAGCAAGATAGGTGACAGGGACCACACTTGACTTTTGTCACTAGCATTATCACAATCTTTAATATTTTACACGTTCTCATCTAATAGACAGGCTGGAATTGGAATGTTGAACAGAGAAACAGTGTAATTGCAGCCTTAATGACAAAACAAACACTTCCATAAAGGCATATGCTTTTAGCTCAAGCAACAAGCTAATTATCATGAAATTTGGAGCAAGAGCTCATTAATCTATCTATACAGAAACATCTGGTATGCATTAAGACATATTGGCAGGGTAGATGTGCACCCAGAATTACCATGCTATGATACACTCCAGAAGTACTGACATAGTGCTTATGACTGCCTTTTCACAGAGACAATGTTTCGATGCATGGAGCTCATTGTCAGTACCTACAATGGTGCCTTGGATTCAATCATTTGTGTTACGAGATAGCCAGTCGAGGACACTGTCCAGGCCGTAACCCGTCAAACAGCTTGTTTCCACAGTTGCCACTTCCTGAGGAGCACAATCAACCACGTCGGTAAGCCTCATTGCATCTTTGTACTCTTCCAAAGGAACAGCCTGGTTGGCATCAGTCTTGTTGAACACTAGCAGGAAAGGTACAGTCTTGAGGTGCTCAAGGGTGAGCAAGTCTAGGAGGGTGACGTAGGTCTCACCAAACTGGAACACGTTTGAAGAGTCCGCAACGAACATCAGCCCTGTAGCGTCCGACGTTTGCTGGTGTAGAAACGGTGCCATTTCACCGCCTACTTCACGCACCTGACACATCTTAGTTTTGGAGATTTTCAGGATGGTCATGTTGATTCCTATTGTTGGCCGTGTGTCCTGCAACTCAACCCTTCTTCCCTTGCCTTCTAGCAGCTGCTGGAGGCATTTCAGCAGCGCTGTTTTTCCAGAGCCTTTGGGTCCGACGCAGACGATCATTTCTCATATACAACGCTGCGTTTTTTAGGTCGAATTTCTCACTGGACGTCAGCAATAAACAGAATAATTTCTTGGGTCTTCAGTGCAATCTCGTCGCAGTATTTAAACGGATGTGATGTTAGTACGCTATCTTAAAAGATGTTAGTGCAGGAACCCGCAGTAAAAACTTCGTTGCAAATTAAACCAATTGAGGGCACAATATCATGCCCAAATGAATTTCTGCGGTGCACAACATTAGTCCAGCGATTAGAAGAGTTTCCTCCTTCTGCGAATTCCGCTCTTAGCAGATTAAAAACAAAGAACGCCACCTGACTTGGTATGCGAAATGCGCAGCTTTGGTAGCTTTGTCGCGACGCAAGGTCCGGCGCTTTTCAAGTTTCTTCAGCCAGCTTACCTACGTGGAAAGTCTTGAGTTTGGATAGGATGAAGTTGAAGACGCACCTGTGTGCCGGCTGTTCGCTAACGGCTTTGGAGGCGTCTTTGCCGGCATACCTGAGCAGAGCATCGCCTCCGGGGTGTTCGCCGACGTACTTGGTAACGTCGTACACTTCGCCCCGAAACAGTATCCAGACGTCGTTCTTGGAGTCGTGCTTTTTCAGTTCTTCCAAAGTGACCGTGGTGGTCGTCATTAGTGGCGAGGCAACGGCTCCCGCTCGTCACGCGACGGTGTGTAATCTCGGCAGCAACGCGAATCATGCGACGGCGGTTGCTAGGCAGTGAATCGTTTCGATCGAAGGAGACACCGTGGGGCGGACGCCCAAACAACCAAGGCAAACCAAAAGCACTGATTTTCATGGGCGCTGCCATCTTGAAAATCAGTGTAGTGAGCAGACAACATTCGCTTCCGCACAAAAAAGTTTAATTTCGGAACAGCAGTGCGATATTCCTGATATATTTGTGAATTTTTAAGAAGTTTAAAAAAATAAAAAGCTTTGTGCATAAAAATTAAAAGTAAAATTAAAAACTGGTTGCTTTAGCACCGATTTACTCTGTCGCGTTGTTCAACAGATAGACTAAAGTACACACAAAAAGAGTTTTCAAACGTTTTCGCGAGGCATATAGAGCTATTTTGTATTATGCGAGAATTTTTTTGGTTTGTTTTAATTGCCACACACCATCTTGATGGATCTAGACACCAAAACCAGAGGAGTTTAGTTTCATCGTTTTCTTAGTTTCGGTTCTGCGAATCCAGTTCTGGTTTTGACTTCGCCTTCTGCGAGAGTCAAGAAGTCAAGCCACAATCCAGACGCGCATATGTGTGTCGTTTGGCATCAAGTTTAGCGAGCGTGTTGTACGCCAATTCGGGTCAGTTTTTTGGGCTCCAAAATCGTTGGTGCGTGTTCTACTTTGTGCCGAGATACGCTTTTCGGGGAGAGGAGCATCCAGAGAGTGATTTCACGCCAGTTCTGGGCTTTTTTTTCGTCGCCGCGCAAGAAAAGGTTTTGCCGGAGCGACGGCTGCAGAGAATGCTTCTGTTCTGGAACGAACCACGGTGAGTGCTGCTCCCTCGGAGCACCAACAGCTTGGAAAGCCTTTGACAGCGCCCGTTTTCTACGCGTTTAACGCCTCGGTTCGTGGTGTTAAGCGAGCAGCCGCGGTTTGCAAGCGGTGTTATTCGTTTTCCACTCTTGTTTACGCTGCGTGCGAGGCTCTGTAGGGTCAGCGCTACGCGGGCGCCGTACCGTAGTCGTAGCTAGGCCTATTTCACGCGACACGGCGAGCGCGTCGCATGTTACGCTAGTCGCCAACGCTTTTTCATTTTTTTTCTTTACAACGACTTAACAGCTTGTTTACGTCGGTAACGTGACCGCGAGATGCTGCCGCCTTATACGTATTAAGTCCCCGCGTATTTTTTTTTCGCATTTGTTTCGCGTTTTTTTTACGCTGGCGCTCGTAGTATCCGCGCTCGTCGAGATCGGCGTGTTTATTTTGGACGGAGTGGCGAGACGGGAGTCCTGGGAGGAGAAAATATTTCCAACCTACGTCACGTTGCCGGAGCTGCTTTGGTGGGAGCCTCGGCCATCTGTCACGAAGGCATGCGTGTGTGTGTGTGTGCGCGCGCGCGCGCGTTCTCCTGGCTTTCGTTCGCGTCATGGGCACTCCCATCCTTTGCAGACGCGTAGCAGCTGCAAAGAGCGGCGCGGGAAAGGGGGGGTGTCGTGTGCCAGCAGTCGTTTACATATTCTGCGCGAAACTTGGGTGGATCGTCGCATGAGAAATGTGTGCGCGCGCTTATCGCAACTTCCGCTGGGATTTTGTTTTATGGTTGCGTCGGCTCTCGGAGACGTTGCGACGTTCGCACTTGTCTGTGCCCCCCCCCCCCCCCCCCTTTTTTTTCTTTTGCTTTTCTTCGCGAATGCCGCGAGTGACCACAGAACGCGCGCGCGGGAGGCTCGGTGGCCGTGAAAGTAACGGTTGCGGCCGGCGGCACTGGCATTCTTGGCTCGGCCTGCCTGTTAATCGAGCGCGCAAAATTGGATTGCCGCATTTCGCGTTGCGGAAAGACCTTTCCTGCTTTCTGTTCTTTTTGTTCGTTTCGTTTATTTTTCTTTCGACGTCGCTGTTTGCGCGAAAGAGCCGGTTTCGTTCTTTTGCGGGCGGATGCCTGGCTGACGGCGCGCCATTTTTTTTTTTTAAATCCTCAGATGCCGAGCTTTCTGTGGTGACTTGTTCGACTTGTGGGCTTTAGCGACGCAACACGTGGTGTGGCGTCTGGGATTCTGAGGGCGTCAGAACCAGCTTGTTAATCGGAATACAGCACGAACAGTGCTACACATAATGAAGTTTCGTACTCAGAGACCGTCGAACGGTTTTTGTGTGCGCTTTATCGAAGACAAAAACGCCCATCGGCTACACAGGGAGAGCTCTCTTTAGGTAATGGTTTCGTCGTAATATCGACGACACGCTTGTCTGGCGTGTGCTACGAATGGCAGCTAAATGCTGCCTACGGCGGGCGTCGCAGGGCTATAAGCGGTCGAAATAGCGCACCCCCGACCGTATCGCCGTTCATTCATAGCCTGTCTGGCACAGCTTTTCCGGGGTGTGCGGTGGTGAACACAGCTGTGCGTTGTGGGCTGTTTGTCGAAACAAAAAGCAGCACACAGTGCACATAGGTAGCGGTGATATCTCGCTGTCAAGTAATGACGACCTCACATTATGACGACCTCACATTAGGCCGCTCGGCAAAAAAGTAGCCGTAGAACTCGGTGAACGACCTTGCTGTTTTGATGGATCTTTTCCCGTTTAATAGAGCGGCTTTTATTAATTGACCCATGTTCATTGGGACAATGTTGCTGTAAAACATTTCGCTCTTTTTATTTACTTGCTGTGCTCAGAGCGTTAACAGGCAGGAGTCCGAATAATGTACAGGTTGTGGTTCACCTGCATGTTAGTGGGGAAATATTGCGAGTATGGCTGGCACTTGCACCTTTCTTTTTTTGCGGGCCAGTTAGAATAGCTCTCCCCTCAAAGTGCAACATTTTAGTTTGATAAAAGAACACTTACGTTTAGCACTTATGTCTTACATCAGGTGTTTCAGCGATGATAGCTGCTATCGGTTCCTACTCAGTGAAAAAACTTGCCAGCTGGATACTTGTTTTTCAACCTCTTGCACCACCCATGCTGTATGGAAGTAAACAAATTTTATATTAAAGAGCTTTCAGAATCACAAACTGGAAGTCTGCTTTGATGGAAACAAATTGCTCACTGTAGAGGTAGTGTGTGTGTTTTATTAAGTCATTCTTTTGATATCGTTCTACAGATGTATCATAGTCTATGAGTAGTATCTAAATATATATATTTTATGCAGATATTCAACGCTCATTGTGTGTTGCTGATTGCCATTGAACATATCTAGAGAAAGCCCGTATCAGAGAAAAGTCTCCACTGCAATGTGTTCGGGGTAATCAACTTCAAGAGCCACTTGGTGACAGCTCATGTCAGGCAACAGCTGTGTCTTTTGTTGTGCACATAAAGAACCCTTGATAGGCTTGGTGGTGATACCATTCAAAGGCCATTGAGCTTGCATTTGTGACTACATCTGTTGCCAGCTCATATAGAGGAGCCTTGCACAATGCAACAGGGCTGTTGCTAACACCCTGAATTTTTGCAGTCAGTTGTTGCTTTAGACATCTAACAAGCCTGCTTTGTTGTAGATTCACAACAGCACTCCTTGGTATATCTGAGCCATGTTCCATGAGATGAGTTCCTTGTGGAGAAAGTGGCGCATTTGCAGCTGTTGAATCTGCTGGAAAAGAAAAAACATTTTGCTTGGTGCTGTTTGAAATCCCTTGATGCCATGAAGGTTGTAAACATACATATCCATAGGCCGTAGCAGAGAAGACTTAGAGACGAGGAAACTGTTACTATTTTTTGCTTGTAATGGTGCAAGTTTTTTTGTCTAATTTCCTATTTTTTAATCTATAGATTTGACAGGTCTTGGAAACAGAAAAGTGCCATAAGTGCAATTTGCGTGTTTATTCTTTTTGAGGCAGGCTCTTTATTTCTTTTTATGAAGATGGCATGAACATCATGTAGCTATTCTTTCACTCCCTAAAGTGTCTGTATGCAGGGCATGCATAGTACACGTCCACAGTGGATGGTGCCTTGCTTTCTTTGGCATTTTGCCTTTGACGTACCTCACGGATGGAACTAAGTGTAGCGTGTTTAGTCTGAAAAGCGGTCTTTTAAACTTTCTTCACTTGATGTTATTGGCTGGGTGAGGAACATATAGAGCGAGGTTTCTTTTCTTGGTGTTTCCCATTGGAGGGAAGGTTTGTTTACACATACTGCATCCCCCGCAGGGCTTTGCCAGGAGCCCTGTACAAAACGCGCTGCACAAAAGCTACAAGATAAGAGACAGATAAAACAAGGGGAGAGAAGTGCAGTTTGGCCGGAGATAAGTGGAGAGGGAAAATGAATGACATATTTGTTTATTTCACTCCAAGGGCACAGTGAATTCCCATGAATAGCCACGCCAGGAATATGACTGTATGTCATTGCCTATAGTCTTCATTTGTCTGTGTCATGGTTGCACTATGTCAATGCACATGTGCATTTTGCACCTTGCTGTACAGCGGGAACAGCATGGATTTCTTTCACAAGACGTCACGCGCACTGGCTGGAGCACATGGGGCAAGCGGTTTATAGAAACAATTGGCCTTTTCTTGCGCTCCCGCTTTACTAACATGGTGGCCACAGTGACATCAGTGATATCGACTTGTGTGGCGAGACTAATTGCTACTTGCGCAAAGTAACATTGACGAACGAGTGTGAGTGACAAGACATGGATTCTTTGCTTGAAAAGCTGTTATTTCCACTACACTTGACACTGTTTGGCCTCTCTTTTTTTGTTTGAACATTTCAGTTACTCTGATATATTTCATTCCTTGGCAGATGTTCGTTTGTTCTCGTAATTATGTGTCGCTATTCTAAATACCAGCTAGCCCCAGATTTGTGCTTTAGCGCCATCTGTAGGGGCACAGAGTTAAATGGAAGGGGTTTGAAGCTTCGAGAAGGCTGAGATTAGGACTGGGCGCATGACAGATTCGGCGAGAAACGCGCCTGCGCCTCCCACCACTTTTTCTGTCGACCGTGTCCACTCGTCGCCATTCTGGTTGTTATCCTGTAGAGTGTTGTAATCTCGAGGGCCACCCCGATAGCAGTGCTAAGCGTTTGCTTTTATGATGCCGTGTTGTCGTGCGTCGTTGTTTTCCCGCCTGTGACATGTACACACCGTCGCGTCGCGATGCATACAACTGGCAGGCAAAATGAAACGGACGCAGCCGCACATTCACCTTCGCATGTCATTGCTAGGTTGCACGGTCGTCGTGTAAAAGTTGCTGACTTGCGGGGTTTTTACGTGCCAAGGCTGCATTTTGGGCAATGTGGCATGCAGGAGCGGGAATGTACGGATAAACTTTGACCACCTGGCTAAAGGAACGTGAAAGACAACTCAATTCAGTTTTCATTCATTCTTAAAAGACTGCAGACACCAAATTTTTGCTTGCATGCTTCCTCCTTCCAAGTGATGTGTTAGGCATTAATAGACACATGTACCGCGACGTGATATTCGCTTGCAACCACGAAATAATTTGTAATTGCATTTCTTTTTTGCGTGGTTTTGGTTTCATCAACTGGTGCATGGCTATGGCATGTAGTCGATCACATTTATATTGTATGTTTTTTCGTGCCTTATGTTACTTTAAGGTCAGCTATATGTCACAGCCATTGTTCGGTCGATGAAGCCGAAAATACACGAGAGAATAAATTTGATTCCAAATTATTTAGTGGTCGTTCATATTACTCGTAAAAAATTCATCGTAAAACGTTGTTGCTCGTTTTAAGATGGACTGCTGCATAGCGCAATACAAGGCACACAATACATAAAGGTAGACGGGACAAGCGCTGAATGCGTAGAGACCGGTTGCGCAGAGCAGGGACAAAGGTCACAGAGAAAGACCTGTTAGACCTATAACTGCATAGGTTTTTTTTTTTGTGTGTTCACTCACTCTAAACACTAATGGCACCTTTATGGGAGTAAAAAGGGAGTAAGCTGCCATCTAGCCCACCTCCTTGTTGGGATGTGCTGTCCAAACCCTGAGGTAGATTTTCATCAACGTTGACAATGTAAATGAATTCCCTCTCCACAACAGGCGAAATTCTAGCAGTTACGAAGATTATTATAGCGAGGTTTAAATCTCCTCTGTTTACCAACCTCCGGTGCTGCTTTTAAAAGCCTCCTCCCATCGCTTACTGCATCAAGTTACTATGCTTTGCAGTGGCAATATGCCTCTATTTCCAAGAGTGAATTCCATGTATGTAGTGATTGAAATCTACTCCGGGACTTTAAGGGAGTGTGTTAGATGACAGCTTGGACCCTTTTTATTCCCATATTGGCGTATTAGAGTGTTGTGACACCCAGAAATTGAAGAATTATTTTGATTTTAGCACCAATAAACGGGAACTTTTGCTCAGGTCTGCAAAGGGGTACACAAAGCGCTGCAGTGGAGAGATGCGGATTCCAGTTTGAACGCAGCAGAAACGGGAACAAAATCAAGGCCGTCGAATATGCCCGTCAGCTCGCCCGAAAACCGAGCAGAAATATCTTCGCCATCGTCCAGAGAACGTCGTTTAACAACAGCGAGCCCTGAGCGTAGCACGTTTTGTACATCGTCGTCCGACCCCCTCACCCTGCTCCTTCCTCTGCGACACGGCGGTGCTCGATTAATGGAGAGACGTGGGGGCTCCCGTGGGAAGCCCGGTTGTCCTCTTTATTAATTCCGCAGCGAACGAGCGAGCGCTGCCCGGTGCTCGTAAGTGGCCGTTAACCCGTGCCGCCGTCTCGTCCGTGGGTCGGCTTCGGAACTGCCGGGCTTCTTCTGCGGGACGGCGCGCTTCCGCTGCACCCCCCCCCCCCCCTCCGTCTCGTTTTCTCACAGTGCCGACCGCTGTAGTAGGCGGTTCTTTGCGTAGGATCCGCGACGGTGGTGACGTGCACGCAACCACGAGTAACGTTAAAGAAATGGGCAGTGGCTTAACTTGGCTAACCCTGGAATTCAGCGAAAATCAAGCACGCTTGCTAAGCGTCTGAGGCTCGTCCATGGCAGCTCCGCTACACAAACACTCGCGACAGCCTTTCTATATATACACCCACATGACCACGTGGTTGTGACGTGGCATCACATGGTCTTACGACACCCCCATCGGATGCCATCACCAGGCTTCACATCACCCCATCGGATGTTCTTAAGGTCAAAGGTCACCCAATGTCAGAGGTCAACTAAAGGTCATGGGTCAAGGTCAGTGGTCAAGGGTTCGACGCCATAACTGTACCGCATATGGTCATACACGGCTATTGTGGTTGGGCTGAAGGTCGTTCAAGGTCATTCTCCGGCATACGCGGCGACTGCTTTACCTAGCGTAGTGAAGCTTTTCGCTTCAAAAGCTACAGACGCAAAATTTCGAACACAGACAGACGATATTATTCGCTTCGTGGCCATAAGTAGATGCGTTCGAGCAAGTTTAGGTTTTAGGGGGTTTAACGTCCCGAAGTGAGTCAGGCTATGAGGCACGCCGTAGTGGAGGGCTGCTGATAGTTTCGGCCACCTGTGGTTCTTTAACGTTTCTACGGCGCTTAAAAAGTCCTCGCCAGTTTGATGTTCGTGGGGCGCCGAAAGATCCGCGTATTGTTGAGAAAATTGCGTTTAAGCGTTTAAAGATATTCCGCCCGCTCGATTCTAACACGTGGCGACTGCACTCAAAAAGGATTCCGTGATAGCAGCTTTGGAGTGAACGGTGGGGAAGCCTAGCCTCCAAGATTCGTGATGAGGGAAACCGCCGACGCAGCACTAAACTGCTTTGAAATCAGTTGGCGATAGTTACGCCTATATTTTATTTTTTCCCTTTTCTAGCTCATAATAGCCAGAGTTCAGTTTTCCGAGAATTCAGCCCCTTTGTCGTTAAAACTCGCCACCCTTATCTACATTGGCCAGCTTGCGATTTTCCCTGAGCTGTGCGGTCGGCAGCAAAAGTTCACGGTACGTGTGTGCTCGAGCAGAAATTTACTGCAGTGCCGCCTAGCGGTTCAGCCGTCTGGTATAGCGATATCGGGGAATGGAGGGCGCACGTCCTCTCATTCACACGCAGGCATTTTAGGCGGTCCGCCTGCGTTCCGGAATTCGTGTACCACTTGCGAGACTCCGCCTCGCATTTTCGAACCACGGCGATTCTCCGTGATCACTTTGCGGAGCTTAGTCGGACAGGATCGGCAGATTTCATCGCTTGCAGAAGCGCTAAACTATGTTGCTTTCATTAGCTTTCAATTTGTCTGCCGGACTAATAACGTCTCTGCATTTGTATTGCTGCATCTTATTCACCGATTTTGCCGCCAGACTCTATAGCGCCGTTTACAAACCGCCTGGGATTTTTAAAACTTGTAAACTGCTTATTTTATTGCCCGCGTGGGTCGCGCCAGTCAGCAACTACCGAGTTTCGGCCCAGTCGATAAATGTTTCCAGTTTCCGGCCATTTATCGCAGTTTGTCCCGGAGAGGTTGAGACAAGTCTCAGTGATATTTGTTTTTCATTTTTCATTTTTTTTGCGTTTGGATGCGAAGGCGGCGGAATAATAATAATAATAATAATAATAATAATAATAATAATAATAATAATAATAATAATAATAATAATAATTGGCCTTTGGGGAAAGGAAATGGCGCAGTATCTGTCTCATATATCGTTGGACACCTGAACCGCGCCGTATGGCAAGGGATAAGGGAGGGAGTGAAAGAAGAAAGTAAGAAATAGGTGCCTTAGTGGAGGGCTCCGGAATAATTTCGACGGCGGCGGAAGGAGTCAGAACAGCGAGCGCACGCGGGCGGTTGCTTTCAGTTTTCGCTGTGCTGTAGGCACACTTCTCCGAAGCCTTTACTGGGCGGCTGGGAAAAATGCTCCTCGCTGCGAATAGTTATCGGCGTCCATTCGAGGACTTCCGTGATCGGGTGGTGTCCTTTGCCACGGCGGAGCGCGAGAGCCGAACGCAGCCCTG
Organism: Amblyomma americanum; assembly: GCF_052857255.1. NCBI lineage: Eukaryota > Metazoa > Arthropoda > Arachnida > Ixodida > Ixodidae > Amblyomma > Amblyomma americanum. The sequence continues at coordinate 22,434,641 of NC_135504.1, read as the reverse complement.
CAATACTCTCTAAACTGATACGGCCGCCGAGTGGGACCTTGCCTGAGGAGATACGAGGGTCTGCAGCCGCAATCCTTTGACGGGAGCGCCTGTACCTGCGAGATTGGGGGTGCTTTGACAAGATGGCGCAAGGCCGATGTATTCTGGGGAGGGAGACACCCAAGGTGGAGTGCGTGTCTCATAAGGGAGTAATTATACTCATTACACTCTAAGACAGAGCGGAGTGGAGGGATGTAAGCTATGTCATCTAGCGCACTTCCTTTCTATATAATAATAATAATAATAATAATGATTTTTTGGGGGAAAGGAAATGGCGCAGTATCTTTCACATATATCGTTGGACACCTGAACCGCGCCGTAAGGGAAGGGTAAATGAGGGAGTGAAAGAAGAAAGGAAGAATAGGTGCCGTAGTGGAGGGCTCCGGAATAATTTCGACCACCTGGGGATGTTTAACGTGCACTGACATCGCACAGCACACGGGCGCCTTAGCGTTTTTCCTCCCTTCTATATGAGAAAATGTGTTAGAGGACTGCTCACTTGCCTTTTACTCGAGGACTGCTCACTTCCCTTTTACTCCCGTATAGTATTAGTATTTCGGGTGTAGTGTCCACCATCTTGTTTCAAATCTACTAATAATTGGTTTTTTGGGGAAAGGAAATGGCGCAGTATCTGTCTCATATATATCGTTGGACACCTGAACCGCGCCGTAAGGGAAGGGATAAGGGAGGGAGTGAAAGAAGAAAGGAAGAAGGAGGTGCCGTATAGTGCAGGGTTCCGGAATAATTTCGACCACCTGGGGATCTTTTAACGTGCACTGACATCGCACAGCACACGGGCGCCTTTGCGTTAAATCTACTGCAGTTTGGAGATTTCCGGCAACGGTGTTCCGGAGTGAGGACCGCCACCCAGGCAAGGGAGCGGTGAAACCCTCCGCTCTCCTCTAAAACCGGCCCCAGTGCATCCAGTAAAGTTTTACCACCTCCAACACACCAAGCGTATTGAACAAAGACCGTTTAATGCTTCTTGTTGATCAATCCAGACATGTCGTGCCATCTACCAGCCGCCCTGGTTAGCTCAAGTGGTGGAGGCACTGCCTTGTACAGGCGGTGGTCTCGGGTTGGAAGGGTTGGAACCCCGGACGGGGCGATTCAGCGGAGGAGTTTGTGCGAAAGCTGCGCAAGTGTGTTGGTTTGACATGTGCTATAAGCAACGAATGAAGCGCGAACATGAGAACCGAAATGTCAGCGCAAAAACACCCGCCGCTGTGGCTCAGTGGTTAAAGCGTTCGTCTACTGAGCCGGAGTACCCGGGTTCGAACCCGACCGCGGCGGCAGCGTTGCGATGGAGGCGAAACGCTAAGGCGCCCGTGCGCTGTGCGATGTCAGTGCACGTTAAAGATCCCCATGTGGTCGAAACTATCCCGGAGCCCTCCACTACGGAACCTCTTTCTTCTTTCACTCCCTCCTTTATCACTTTTCTTACGGCGCGGTTCGGGTGTCCACCGAGCTAAGTGAGAAAGTTACTGCATCATTTCCTTCCCCAAAAACCATTTTTTTTTTAAAAAAAAGAGCCCCGCCGCGGTGGCTCAGTGGTTAGGGCGCTCGACTACTGATCCGGAGTTCCCGGGTTCGAACCCGACCGCGGCGGCTGCGTTTTTATGGAGGAAAAACGCTGAGGCGCCCGTGTGCTGTGCGATGTCAGTGCACGTTAAAGATCCCCAGGTGGTCGAAATTATTCCGGAGCCCTCCACTACGGCACCTATTCTTCCTTTCTTCTTTCACTCCCTCCTTTATCCCTTCCCTTACGGCGCTGTTCAGGTGTCCAAAGATATATGAGACAGATACTGCGCCATTTCCTTTCCCCAAAAAACCAATTATTAATTATTATTTAAAAAAAAAGACACATTAGCTAATAATAATAACTGGTTTTTTGGGGAAAGGGAATGGCGCAGTATCTGTCTCATATATATCGTTGGACACCTGAACCGCGCCGTAAGGGAAGGGATAAAGGAGGGAGTGAAAGAAGAAAGGGGCGCCGTAGTGGAGGGCTCCGGAATAATTTCGACCACCTGGGGATCTTTAACGTGCACTGACATCGCACAGCACACGGGCGCCTTACGTTTTTCCTCCATAAAAACGCAGCCGCCGCGGTCGGGTTTGAACCCGGGAACTCCGGATGAGTAGTCGAGCGCTCTAACCACTGAGCCACCGCGGCGGGGCAACACATTATCTGCTGAAGAGTAAATGCCAAGCGTGGTTGATTATACGTATCTAAGTCTTGGCGCCTTCGAAGTTAAAAAGAAAAAAACCTGCGCTGGGTTTTGGTTTTTGAGGAAGGGAAATGCGTGGTAATTGTCTCACATATCTCGGCGGGCACCCGAACCGGGCAGTAAGGGAAGGGATACAGGAGGGAGTGAAAGAAGAAAGAGGTGCCCTGGTGTAGGGTTTTGAGCTTTCCCGGCTGAGATAATCCTGTTTTGTTGTTCGTGTTTCTTGTTCGCGTTTCATGTGGTGCTGATAGCGCAGTTATACTGCCGTATTTTGAGATGGTGTAAACTGGGTTTAGGGAGCGTAAATGAGGGCATGAATAATTTGCTGTCTTTGTGAGAGCTCCTTGATCTTGTTGCAGATTTAACTGGTTATGGTGATGACGATTGTGACGGCGATGATAAGGTGTCTGCTACGTCGGAAGAAGGGAAGGTCATGGTTGAAAGGGAGTCCTCCTTTTCCAGGAGTTAAAATGGAGGCCTGCCGTCGTCGATCGACGTTTAAATTTGAATTAATTTGGTTTTTGAGTAAAGGAAATGACGTGGACGCACGAACCGGGCCGTTATGCCTGTGGGCATGCAGGGGGGGGGGGGGGGGGAGAAGAAAGGAAGAGGCGCCGTAGTGGAGGGCTCCGAAATAATTTCGACCATCTGGGGATCTTTAACGTGTACTGACATTGCACTGCACACGGGCGACTTTTGCGTTAGGCCTCCATCGAAATGCGGCCGCCGCGGCCGGGTTCGAACCCGGCTTCTCCGGTTCAGAAGCCGAGTGCTCTAACCACTGAGCCGGTCTCTCTTGGTTTAGGTTCGCCCTATACGGTCCAATGTGCGGTCACCATTGTGAAGACAGACCTCTTGTTAATGACGTTGGCGGTCTGTTTATAGAATATAAACCGGACCATAAGGTGTAGAACGTGAGGCAAAGCAGCTGAGCCCATAACTCGCAATACAGCCCTGGGGTGTAGCTTTTGCCGGCAGGATTATAACTGGACGAAGTGTTTATCGTGTATCTGTGCATTATCGCGCTCGCGTTGTCTGTCGCTTACTGTGCGATGATATCGGGTTTCTCGATTACTCGTCGGGCACACGTGGGTGCGATTTGTCATGGAGCGCGTGCACGATGTGTATGTTGAACGCAGGGTAGTGAAGCAGGCACTTTGTTAACAGTTTCATGGCCGTCGGGATTATGCAGGTAGGCCACCGTTCTTGACAGATCATCTGTTTCCCCGAACTCCACACAAAGCAGTGTGCTAGGCCTGTTCGTGGCATATACCAGGTGCTGTAGGGAATGCCGTGACGAATTGGTAAAAATAAACTTTTTGAGGTATAAACATGGCTTCTGCGGCATACTTAACGCTATTCTTGCGATGTCGTGCTGACCAGCAAGCCGGTTAACTAAAATCTAATCGTTAATTTTATGACTATTACGGATAGACAGGTGGCTCTCATGAGGGATTCGTATAGCTGGCCATGAGCAGTAGCCGTATCAGTTTTTACAATTGTACCCGTTTACCCTCGGCGCCGTGGCTCAACAAATTCTGGCCGTTTCCCGTCGCGATATGTTGGACGTCGTGATACGGGAAGATAGCAGAAATGGGGCACAGAACAGTGGTAGTCTCGTTGAGATTAAGAACATGGTATGGACATGGATAGGGCATGCACTGCGGAGGAAAGATAACCGATAGCCTCTTGGAGCAACAAACTGCTCCCAGAGAAATCAGACGCCGCTGGGGGCGTTCACTGAGTCGGCTGGGTACAGGTGGGATTGTGAAATTAACGGACATAAATACGGCGATCGCAGCTGGCACAGGACCGAGTTCATTGGGAGTCATTGTGGGAATTAAGCTTTCGTCTCGCAGTGGATATTGGAGGTCCGCTGCTACCGCCGATGATGGTTATGATAATTGTTGCATGGCACGTTTAACGGTTTGTTTCGCGACCAGTAGCGTGGCAGCAGCGTTGGTCGCGCACGTGTGTCACCCGCTCTTTTGCGCGTGCGCATTTGTTCGTGTTGTTGTTTTTTTTCGATGTTCCGCGTAAATGAGGGCGGGCCCCGACTTGTAATCGGCGTCGTGCAGCTCGATCGAGGCGTCGCGCCCCGACATTGACTGGCAGGTCCGGATATCGCATTTCCTGCTCTCGCGTACCCCCCTTTCGTGCCAGCGTTACTGGGACGAGTTTCGTGCTGCGCCGAATTGGGCGGAAGGGCGCTTTCTATATAAATTTCTTTCTTTTTGCGCGGTCGGGTCGTGACGTAAGCCCGCGCGCGCGAACGGCGTTGCGTGGACATTTCGCGCGTACCGCATTTACTCGCGCGTAGGAGGCCGAAAACGGAGAGTGACGAGGCTGCTGCGGAAGGCCTAATTGCCTTAGAGCCCCCGTAAGGCACGCCGATCCCCCCCCCCCCCCCTCCTCCTCCTCCTCGCCTTTTGATGGGAGCCGCGCGAGAGATTCCCAGATAAATCCGATGGTGGTGGTAAGATAAGCACGGGACTCCTGCCTCTTCATCTTAAGGCGAGACTTCCCAGTCGATGGGCTAGCTGCTAGAGTAGTCTTGCGCCTCCCGAATGTTGGTGCAGCGTTCTCGGCAGCGTTGAATACAGCCGTCGTCCTTGTGTCGCGCGTAGCCGTCGCAAAATTGAGCGGCGAGCACGGCAGCGAGAGGCGTGACAACGCCAAGCGCGCTTCCGCCCACTCGGAGGAGCGTTTCCGTCAAGGTAGGACGTCCGCGGCGGCGCGCACGATGGCGGAGTTTTTAGGAGCGATAGCTCTTACTCATCACGTTTATCGATTTCTTCGGGTCTGCTACCACCTCCCTTCGGCGTGAAGTCCGAGGAATTCAAGATGGCGGCCCCCACAGTATTCCGAGATAGCAACCCAATCGGTGATTGATTGTTGACGTCATTACGATATCGAAGTGGTGATCGATTGAGGACGACACTTATAAATCCAAGATGTCAGATTCGTGTTTCCATTGGTGTACCTCACTTTAATCTCATTCATATCAATTCTAGTTAACCAAACAGCTAACACTCGTTACTTCAACGTCTTTCAGACGGTGGCGGCATCTTTTTTTTTTTTTGTTCTCCGTAAAAAATGATTCCGTGGCCCGTTTTGGGACGCGTTGACATTTCTCCGCCAGCGGAAGACGCATTTATTGCTTAGAGAAGTGCGTTTGATAAATTTCCCGCCTCCTTGATTCAACATTTTCACCTGAATGGACTCCGTGGTCGCCGTTTAATAGCGAGTGGCACTGTAGCCTAGCCTCAGGGATCCGCTATTCAGAAAAAGGTCGACGCACCATAGTTTGAGAAATCGAACTGTGATGGGGAACCGGTATCTATTTTTTTTTTTACTTTAAAGCTTATAAAGCTGTGTCTTCAGTGAATGGCGTCCGTGTCGTTAGAATGGGGCAATCTATCGATACAGGCCAATTTCAATTCATCCTCAGTGGCCCTTTAATGGAATGTTGGCGCGTCGGAGCTCCCGTTGGTCGACCTATACAATATTCTCTTATTATTTTTTCTCTTTCCCTGCTCCCAAACTTTGGCGGTCGACCTATGCGACGTATCGGTCAATGTGCGAGTAAACACGGTATTTGCGCGCGCTCCTTCTTGATATCATTTGCGCCTTTTTGTTGCGTCCGTTGTGTTGTCGGCGGCTATTTGATTTGTCATAATACGACGATTGTTTAGCTTCCGGCGTTGTGTGCTTCTCTGTTTCGTCAGTGCATATTTAAGCGTTTTTTATCACTTATATCCGGTGTGCCGATTGGCTTCCCGATAACGAAGGTCGAGAAAGAATCGGAACAGGAAGGAAATTGCGTAACAGGACAGTTAATACACGCAGCGAAATGTCGATAAATAAAAATCTCTTAATTGGAACCTCCGGTTTACTCGGAACTCTAGCTTTGGTCCGGTCAACATCTGGTTTCATAATAGTAATAGTAATTGGTTGTTGGGGGGAAAGGAAATGGCGCGGTATCTGTCTCATATATCGGCGGACATATATCCTCGGGTTTTCAGAGAAACAGATTTATGGTTCCTCTCGACAGTCGAAATTCGAAGAGGTCGATCAATTTGTCCCGAATGCTTGCTCGCCTTAACGCGCGTGCGCTGTGCGATGTCAGTGCACGTTAAAGATCCCCAGGTGGTCTAAATTATTCCGGAGCCCTCCACTACGGCACCTCTTCTCCCTTTCTTCTTTCACTCCCTCCTTTATGCCATCCCTTACGGCGCGGTTCAGGTGTCCAACGATATATGAGACAGATACTGCGTCATTTCCTTTCCCCCCAAAACCAATTATTATTATTATTAACGCGCGTGCTAGTGAAGACGCCAGAAAGCATCAATTCGAGTAAATCGGAGGGGGTTCGAATTAGGCTACAAGTTCTAGTCGTCAATATTCCGGTAGCTTTACGAAATCCGATCCCCTCTGTTACAGCCTCCGCGACGAATACATTCGGGCAGACAGCGCTGGCAGGAAAGAATAAAAAAAAAGGTTAAACATCGCGTGTCCCTGGAAGAATAAGAAAAAACAAAAACGGACCGACCTTCTAGAGCAAGTGGGCCGTTCCGCCCCCGTTCCTGTTCTGGTCTCGGCGCTAATCTCGGCTGACCGCGCGAGCTTGTTTCTTTTTTCTTTTTTTTTACTATTCTCCGGAGCGCTTTAAATGGGAGACCCGCGCCGTTTGTATCTGAGAGGGGGTTTTTTCAGATGTGCGTTACTTGGGCACCAGTGTCCATTCGGGTGATGCGTGGAGGAGGGGGGGGGGGGGGGGGGGGGGGGGGGAGGAAGATCTTCGTTCGTAGTGCCCCCTTCCTTCCTTCCTTGCTTAGCAGTTGTAGTTGTTGTTTCTATGTAGTCTCTTCGTCGTTGTTGTTGCCGCTGCTTGCTTATGTTGCACATCCGTTTGTCTCCCCTCTCTGTTGGCTTGTCTGCTGGAACGCCGGTTGAAGGATGGGGAGAGAGAGAAAGGGGAAGAAAGAAAGGGAGGGAAGTGGAAACGAGGGGGGGGGGGGTCGAGAATTAGAGCGAAGTAGTCGGGTGGTGTAATGTGTCAGGCATTCGAAACGCAACAGAGAGGAAAGAAACAATGGAATACCAAGAAGGTGGACGAAATAGCGAAATAAATTAAAAGAAACAGTGTGGCGGGATAACAGTGTGGCTGGCTGTTCTCTCCTTCAGCACGTGTCGTGCGTTTCTGCGCCAACTGTGTGGCGTGCTTGCCACTGACTGGCCTGGCGCTCGGCCTTCTTTCCTCCCGAGGCATGACCGAAACGCAGTGGCCCACATTTCTTCTCGTCTCGCGTCGGCCGTATTGCTTAGGCAGGCGTGGGAGGCGCGTAGGCGGGGGAGCGGAAAGCTTGGATGGGTGGGCTTCTCCGGGAGCACCGCGACTTGCCTGCAGTAGAGCGCGCGAACGCGGTGACTCGTTTGTCTATTTTTATTGTTTATTTTTCGACCTGTTTGGGAAGAATTCCGTGCAACCATCACGGGCTTATTGTGTCAATTTTTTTTTTTCAATTTTGTCGAATCAGTGTTTTACGGTACCGTTTTCTAAACTCGAAACGATTTCGTATTGGGCGATGGTTTTGTTTTGTACAGTATATCATGTATACGTTTCACCCCTGAGGCGGGGATTCTTGGGTTAAGTGGCACATCCGCCTTGAGAAGTTCACGGAGGCCGATTCTGTGGGGAAAAAAAAAAAAGTTTCTTTGGGTCCTTAACGGTGCACTGTGTAATTTTCGGGCGCATATAGGGGTTTCATCCGCTGATGTTCCGTCCCTGGGAATATTCACTTTTTCGGCGGATTTTGAGCACACTTTCGGGGAATTTCGAGAACACATTCTGGCACTTTTTTTTTTTCCAAATTAGCGAAGTTGCCAAGGTGCTCCAGGGAAAAAAAAAGCTCTAAATAGGGACTTTCGGGTCCAGTTCAGGGAATTTTCGTTACGGCGTGGTACACACCCGATTCCGGGATGGATAGAAATAATGCGATGGAATTAAATATTTCAGCTAACATTGCCTTCCGTAAGTCTTTGTTACGGACAAACTGTTATGGACAAAAGTTTGCGGGATGCTGGTTCTCGATTAAAATAATTTTCCTTCGCTAGCCAGTGAGTTTATTGGTAATCATTTCAGCGTGCATCTATGAGCACACTTTCGGGGAATTTCAAGAACAAATTCTGGCACTTTTTTTTTCCAAATTGGCGAAGTTGCCAAGGTGCTCCAGGGAAAAAAAAAAGCTCTAAATAGGGACTTTCGGGTCCAGTTCAGGGAATTTTCGTTACGGCGTGGTACACACCCGATTCCAGGATGGATAGAAATAATGCGATGGAATTAAATATTTCAGGTAACATTGTCTTCCGTAAGTCTTTGTTACGGACAAACTGTTATGGACAAAAGTTTGCGGGATGCTGGTTCTCGATAAAAATAATTTTCCTTCGCTAGCCAGTGAGTTTATTGGTAATCATTTCAGCGTGCATCTATGCTTTTCAGTAACATGCTTCCCCTGACAACGAAGAGACACGCACGCGCGCGCGCGAATTTTTGTTCATTACTACATTTTGAGGCTGCGCGACTTGAGAGCACCTATCCCATCGTGTCGTCTCTTGTAATGTTAAGGGGCTTTTTTTCTTTGTTCCAGTCCAGCTTACGACTTTTTACAAGGCTATAATTATGGCATAGAGAAATAATGACCTGTTTTAATGCTGTTTTCCGCACAGCCGCCAAGAAATAGACCCACATGCACACAATTGGCACCAAGCATTCGGAGCCCTGCCGAAGAAACGGGAGTTGTAATTAACGGTAAATACTCCCTTATTACAAACCTACTCTATACCTTGCGAGGGTTCCCCTAATAAACACATTTAACCAACACTGTTCCCACATCGAGTTACTGATCAATTCGCTCAAGCCCTACCATAAGATTGCCGGCCCGGTTATCTCAGTTGGTAGAGCGACTGGTCCGGTGTCGCGGGGTTCCCGGGTTCGAACCCCGGACCGGGAGGAATTTTTCTTCAACCACTAAGTTTCTGAGAAAGCTGTATAGCGTTCCTTTGTAGCCGTAAGGCTGCGCTTGGGTGGACGCCAATGAGTAATTACTCCCTTATTACAAATCTACTCCACCCTGGGGGATTCCCCTAAGCATTTGACAGCTACTGGAGAAGCGTATGCGCTTTCGGTACACCGTTACCGTACGTCAAATATCGAATGCAGACTCTTTTTCTAGCGGTGTTTCTGTTTCGTGCAGGTATACTTTACTTAGACGGCGGAGTATCTGTGCGGTTTGACGAATCGAGCTGCCACTGCGCAAATAGATTTTATTTATTTATTCATTTTTTTTTCTAGACGGGCATACCTTCGCGCCGGCGTTGACTGTGTTCCGGATGGAGCACTCGCTCTATATAGTCTGTGTAGGAAGAATCTCGTGACTGTCGACTTCTAAGTGCGCGTATCCTGCGCGAGATATAGCGGGCACTGGGCACGCTTTGAAATTCAGAACACGAGAGCGCGCTCAAGGGATCTTTTTTTCCCCCCTGAACCGTTTTTACGTGTGTGGTTTTTTTTTTCTTTCAGCGCTCTTGACGTGACTGGAGTGCAGTTATATAGGCTATGTATACAGTATAGACCGCATTGAAGGCTGAGTGGAGCCAGTCTTTCTCCAAGTTGATGTATCGTCCTCCTCTGTTTTTTTTGTTCTTGTTTTAACTATTCGAGAAGTGGATGTGCGCGATAAGTGTCCGGTTTTAAAAGCTCCAGGATCGTCCCCCCCCCCCCCCCCCCCCCCCTCCGCGCGTATCTTTGACGGCGAGTGTATACACAGAGACGGGGTTACTTGAGAAGCTCTCGATAAACACGATGTACGTGCACTGTCGGAGTGCCGCGGCTCTGTATCTGAACGTGGTTCCCTCGCAGTCTTGGCGAAGCACTCGAGGCGTGCACTCGGGTCTTCAAGAACGCGGCGTCGGCGTTTCGCCTGTGTTCCGAAGCTTTCGTCTTCCGAGCCTGTTGGAATGGCAGCGGCTTTTCCCCGTCAAAGGACCTCCCCTTCCAGCCAGTGGCGTCGGCCGATTCTCGTGACCCTGCTAGCGTGACAGTTGCAGGGAGCTGAGCCACAATGGAGAGAGGGTTCTATCACCGACCATAGAGGCCTGGATTGTCCCCTTTTCAATCTACCACTCCCTGCATTGTCACACTAGCAGGGCCACGAGAATCTGCCGACGCTATTGACTGGAAGGAGGTCCTTTGAGGGGGGAAAGCCGCTGCGTTGTTGGGTTGTATCCAACACTATTTTATAGCAGTGAAGAAAAGAAAAATATTTATCTTTGTAATGATTTATTCTCTGGCTCTTTCTGGCTGAGTTAACTTTTGTCCGGCAGCAAAAAAAAAAAATCGCGGCTGTTAAAATTGGATTTAAAATCTCCCCGCCGCTCGACTCAAGTTCCTGACGTCCACACCCGAGGACTGGATGCGGCCGTCTCGAAGTGAATAGCGACGCAGCATAGCCTCTGACATCCGCGCGTAAAATTCGATGTCGACGCACGCATTTTACTTGCAAAATCAACCGGTGGCGGCACCACCTGTGTTTTTCTTTTCCGTCCTTTCTAGCTTACAAAAAGCTTCGTTTTCGATTGGAGTGGACTCGTTGCGATTGTAGTGCCGTGGTCTACCTGTGCAAGCCAGCTTCATTCAGTCTGTGCTCGGTGACCCTTTAATCTTGTCGCTGTGACTTCTCCATTCTGAAACCGGCCGAAATAGTCTCCTAGTCGACGATGCGCTAGTGTATAAGTGCACCATGCCGTGGAGTCTGGCTGGTCTCGTAGCGCCTTGTCTTTAACGACTCTGTAAACGACGTGTAATGCCTGCAAGGACAGGAGCGTTTTTAAACGTGCGCGCAGGAAGGTGCTGGCTGGTGGATGTATACTGGGTCTTTGTCTTCCTCCGCCTTTCGCCGTTTTCTGAATGGCGTATAGCGAGTCGGGTGCCTGGCTGAGAGAGAGTAGTGCGAAGGCTGCTACTCTTTTGACCCCTGCATCGCGACTACTACGGTGGTGGTTTAATTGTTCTCGCGGACGGGGGGAAGGGAGGGAGTTGAGTTTCCCCTTCCGGTGGCGATGAGAGGAAACTACTTGATGATGAAATCGGGGTTTCTTGATGACCCGGTGGTTCTACTCGAAACATTCACATTACTCAAGGAAAGGAGAAGGTTAACTATTTATTTACAACATAGGTAAAAAAAAAACGAGAAGAAACAAAGCAAGGAGAAAAGTATTTACATGACAAAATCGTGGATCAGACGAATTCAGCCCCCGCTCAACCCAGAGCGCTTGGTTTTAAACCCTCTGTGTCCGCCCTTAGCGGGGACAGCAACCAATAAGATAACACACGACCCATCTCGCCAATCAGTGGTTAGGGAAAGGAAAATAAGGTCCGCCCACTGATCAGAGATTGGGGAAAAAGTTCTGATTAAAACATTTGGGAAGGAGGTTTCAAATAACCACACAAACACAAATGCGACTTCCGTTCCCCACGCCACCCACGGCACCACAGATGCTAGAAACATGTGCCGACGAGGCGATGACTCAGGTTGTTGACAGCAACAAAGAGAACACAGTCGTTAAGGGAATAATCCGTTTCCTGGTCACCCAGCACTCGGTCCCCACCCAGCTGTATCTCTCCCGCATCGCCGAAGTCTCGTCACCCCTTGACGACGCACACATGTCGACAGCTGTATCTGGTTAGGCTTTTTCAAAGCGGATCATGCCCGTGACGGCGCGGCGTAAACGAGGACGTCCGCCGCACGAAGGGTAGGCAGGGACGGGACGGGCCCCTTTGTTGGGGACTTCCGACCCCACTGGAGCGGCCTTCCCTGCGGACACAACAATATCAACGAGTTCGCGGAAAGGTCAGCGAACTCCACAGAGGAGTAAAGGGCAAGGTTGTTGCGTATACATAATGGCATCGTTCGGCTTCCCCCGGCCATTTTTTTTTTGTTGTCCGCCGGCGAGCCGGGGGGGTATTTTCCCCCCCCCCGTTTTTCTCGCTCTTGCTGCGTACGATAATGCTCTCGGAGCAGTTGTAACCGTTCTACTTTGGCGTATCATGTGCGGCCGTAAGCGATATCCAAAAGAAAGAAACGCGTGCTTTGCACTCGGGGGTATTTTCGTTTCACGGAATTTACAGAAGTATTGCGAGGATTTCGTTTCCGAAGAAAAAGTGTTGAAAGAGAGCGAAAACACTTGTGCATTCATTTAATGATTATACTCCATGATTATTTGTGGCAAGCGCAGTTTTTTTTCCCCCGTTTTCTAACTAGTTTTCCTCTTTGCGTATAATGTACAAAAGTTATTCTCTAAATTTGACGGAGAAAATAATCAGAAAATTCGAAATTTTGTGCTAAATGTTTGTTCGCGACTACTACACCTTTAGCAGGCGGGAAAAGGCGGGAACACCTTGCACAAAATTGCGAATTTTCTGGTTAATTCTCCGCTAAATTTTGAGAATAACTCTTGGACATTATACGCCAACCCTTACAAAATGGTCTATAGACTTCTTATAGACTCTATTGCCTTCCTATAGGTAGTTATTTTTGTCTATTCATAGTCTATAGACAAAAGTCTTCCAGAAGTGTAGGGCCATAAACCTATTGATTGTCTATAGACTGTCTATAGCATTCGTATTGCCTATAGACTCTTCTCTAGGATTTGTCTATGGACAGCCTATAAACTTTTTTTTTTGTAAGGGAAGAGGAAAGGTAGTTAGAAAACGGCGAGGGGGGAACTGTGCTTGCCACACATAACCATCGTATAGTCAATAAATGAATCGTCAAACTGTTCCCTTTTATATTTTTCTCTACGAGAGGGATCGGTTGCTGAATAATAAAATAATGATAATAAAACTCGGTGGTGCCCATATTTCTTGAACATGTTCGAAGGAATGTGGTGACGGGTAGCTGTAGCTGCACAACCATAGCCCCCGCACTGTAAACAGAGATTAAAATAAAAATACGTGCTAACACCGTAGAGTTAGTTGCGCGCACTTTCCGCTCGGTATGGGACGCAGCGAACGTGGAGACAGAACCGGAGGGAGCCAGATACCATCGGGGGTAAAAAAAAACACGCCGCGCCCTCCTTACCCCTTTCTTTCTGTACACACATTGCAGCGTCCGTGGCGCGTGCTATTTTCTCTCTCTCTTTCTCTTTTTGCGACGAGGGGTCAGCTGCGAATCGTGCCTGGCGGCTGTTTTGGTCCGGGAAGGGGAAGGGGGGGAGGGAGGGAGGGCGCGCATTTTAATGAAGAGACGGCGACTGTTTAGTCTACTCCCAAGGTCGGAGTGGGAAGAAAGAAAGAGCAACCCGTATCCGGCAGCTGCACGGCGTCTCGGTGTCGATTTCTTTGTTTATGCTTTAGTTCGTAAGGAGCGCCAACGAAGTCTCTTTCAGTGCAGAACGCTGTTTACCCGCTGTTCTTGCCACACATCTTGCGCTTTATAACACTACGTCAAACCTCACGTGCTGAGCTGGAAAGAGTCTCCGGCGAATTGTTTTCCGCGCGTATATCTTACACTAATTTTTAAATGTAGGGCTTCTAACGCAAAGAGAAGCTTTTTTCGGCACAGTAATGCCGTAGTGTTGGTGGACGTAAAAAAAAAAACGGGCAAATCGTGTTAACTGGTTGCGTGATCAACTAAATTATAATAGTTAACTTTTTAACTATTATCGATGTGCACCTGATTGCTGCGAGTCAAGATTTGTAGCCGGCCGTTGTTAATTGCCATATCAGTTTTTAGAATTTCGAAAGTGCGATTACTCTCGACTCTCGACGCTGTGGCTTAATTCTCGCGCCAATCGAAAACCGCGCGCTTTCTGGACGTTGCAGAGCGAGGCCAATCGAATAACGACACTCCGCCAATGAAGTGTAGCGTGACATTGTCTACCCTGCCCGCGCTGTATAGCAGCGAAGTGGCGAGGAGCGGAGACCACAGCAGCACGGGCGGGGCTGGTTGTGTCGCATGGTATACTTGGGTCAGGGAGTGTCACCATTTGATTGACGTCGCTTTGCGCGCCATCCCGCAAATGTGCGGTTTTCGAATGGCGCGAGGTAATAGATCAAATTAGTTGCGCCACAGTGGCGCGGGCAATCGTGTTTTCTAAAATTCTGGAAACTGATAGGGTCATTACTAACGGCCGGCTACAGATCTCTAATTTCAATCAGGTTCACACCGGTAATAGTTAAAAAGTTGGCAAATAGAATTTATTTAAGGACTTTACTACTTAACGTAATTCGCCGGTTTTTCGATGCCCGCCAACACTGGTATTCCTATGCCCGAAAAAGCTTCTCTTTGCCTCGAAAACCTTACCTAATCTGCGTTTTTATGGAGGAAAAACGCTAAGGCGCCCGTGTGCTGTGCGATGTCAGTGCACGTTAAAGATCCCCAGGCGGTCGAAATTATTCCGGAGCCCTCCACTACGGCACCTCTCTCTTCCTTTCTTCTTTCACTCCCTCCTTAACCCTTCCCTTAAGGAGCGGTTCAGGTGTCCAACGACATATGAGACAGATACTGCGCCATTTCCTTTCCCCCCCAAAACCAATTATTATTATTATTAAAATTAGCGACCGGTTTCCCTGAAACACCTTGTATATAGAATGGCATATCTGTTCCCGTCGTTTAATATACATAAGCGCCACCGCATGGAGGCTCGCCGCGAGAAGAAAAGGCAGCGCCCCCATTCCCAAGTGCGCACCAACAGTTTTTAGTAGTGGACAGTGACGTGTATGCAATTGGCCCATTTCCGCGCCACCACTGCTGAGAGGAGGAATGCCGCAAGTGTACAAAAGAAAGTACGGCTTTGATCAAAGGGTTCCTTGGCGTTTTGTACGGAGGGCTCCTCTCAAGTTCATCAAGCGCTCCGCTACCCCCCCACCCCAACCTACACACACGCACACGCACGCACACACATGCACACCGCAGCGGTGGCCTAGTCGTTTGAGCATCTGCCTCGCATGCGGTAGGTGCGAGGTTCGATCCCCAGTGCCGCTGAGTACTCACCACCGGTGATACAATGGGTACAAGCTTTCCCCTGGTCTTGTGTTCGGGCTGCTTTAGGGTGGAATGCTTGGTAAATGGGTCTTTGCTTTGTGCAATGAAAACTGCCTTGTGCCGTGGCACTCATTGGCCAAAGATGCCCTTGAACCGTAAAAATTCATCATACCCCCCCCCCCGGCACACACTCACACACACACACACACACACACACACACACGCACACACGCACACACGCACACGCACACACACACACACACACACACACACACACACACACACACACACACACACACACACACACACACACACACACACACACACACCTTCTTGCGTCGCTGGAAGTCGGACTCTGTAGCTGCGGTCTCTCTCTCAACGTCGGCAGCTTATTGCTTGTTTTTACATTTTTTTCTGAGCTTGGCGAGGTGAAAACGCGGCACGTGTTTCTGCGTGTCGTCGGCGCACGACTGTGTGTGTACAGTACACGTAAGAGCGTGACGGGTCGGTCTGTAGCTACAGCGGCGCGCGTGAGCCGATTGTCCCCGCCTGGTGCGCCTCCGGCGTGACGCGACGTCCTCGGCCACTGTTGTGTATACGCCTCGGCCGGGGGCGTGCACGCTTTCCACTCTCGCGTCTTCGCAGGTCACGCCGCGGTTTGTCCGCCGATGTTGCGGAGGGCTTGGGAAAGCTGCGGCAGCCTCTGTGTGTGTGGGTCCCTTCAAAATTGCCCATTATTAGCCCCTTTGGTCAGGGAGTTTTGGATAGCGGGATCACGAGGCGCCGGTGCGCATGCGCACAACAGCAACGCCCCTGGTGCTTATTCTCCCGCGCATGCGCGCACTGACGTTTCTACTATTCTCCGGTCCCACCAACCGGTTATGATCACGCTATTAGTGCGAAAGCAGTATTTAACACGTTTCCAGCCAAGAATATTGTGTGAAGCCTCGGAGTAACTCTGGTTAGTTCGGAGGAGCGTCGCGCTAGCTGCAGCCAATGGGAGGAAGCTCGGGTAAGCTGGGAGGAGCGTCGCGTCAGCTGCAGCCAATGGGAGGGTGGCCTTGAGGGTGACCTTAACACCTCACCAGATATTAGCCGCGCCCTCACTCCGGTTCGGTCTAAACATATTTAGGTAAAGTGGTCACTGCAAAGTCGGCTGTACCTGGTGAAGGTTTCTACCTATTCTTTTTTAAATGTCCCCCCCCTCCTTGGTGGTATAACTTGGGCTTAGAGCGCGGTAACGTGCATCACAATATTAAAGAGCAGAGTTGGCGACGCTAGCGCAACGGGACGACACAGAGTTGAGCAGACGAGGCTCCGTACGTACTGTGTGCAGCGACGTCCTGTCGTCTGCTAGTGTCGTCCCATAGCGATGCAATGGACCCTTATTTTTGAAACGTCTTTCCCGAGGACTCTGCTGCTCTCCTCTCGCAGTTGACGGCGCAACAGGTAGGCATTGTCATGAGAAAAGACGAGAACGTCGAAAAGACAAGATGCTTAGTGGAAAACGAAAACTGAAACTGAAAAACCGTGCTGAGGTCCGATTTCGTGCACTGCCAAAGGCTGACTTCCGGGACATGCCGCCCAACTTCCGGTGGCTTCACTTTCGGGCGCCCGATGCGCCATCCAGCCCCCTAGTGGAGATCACTGGTCGCACGAGGGCACCGCTCGTGCTTCTCTGTGCAGGTCGAAGCGTGAGGTCTGTTATTAATCTTGTCACACACTGTTAGCATGCATTCCATTTCTCCACATGTGTTGCGAATAAGAGGCGCGATTTATTTTTCTAAGCAGCTTGCGTGGATTGCATTACTCCTCTAACGCCTCTCGGTGTTCGGTACAGACGACAGAACACATTCTAACCCGAGTGCTCAACAAGTTTCCCCCCTTCGTGGGAAGGGGGAAAACTTGTTGAGCACTCTTCCCCCCTGTATCAGCAGTTCAGCCCTTGCTCTTATTTACTTATTTTGAACCTGAAGGGTCCCTGGCGGGACACTACATTTGAGACAAATTTGAGACATTTGGACAGCCTACAGACTGTCCGTAGACTTCTGTCTATAAAGTCTATAGATTTCTGTAGACGAAATTTAGAGTACAGTCTATAGGCAATAGAAATCCTATAGACAGTCTATAGACAATCTATACATTTATGGCCGTGCACTTAGTAGACATGTGTGTAGACTATGAGTAGACAAAATGAAGTATCTATAGAAAGGCAACAGTTCATTTCCCTAAGGCAATTTTTATAAGGGAGTAGTCCTGCCCAAGGGAAGTACGTTAGGGATCGGGAAAACGGCAGCTGGACATACTAAGGTTGGCGTACCTAAAGGTCATGTCTCCGTTTCCCGTTTTACTTTGTTCAGTTACGATTTACGTTTCGTTTTAATTTGGTTCTCCTATTTTTATACGTCTCGATCATCCTTTCGTAAGTCGGAGCTGCCCTTCGTCCTGAAGGTTGTAAGAATAAACTGGTGGTCATAAAACGGCCGATAAAAAAAGCCTCGCTCCTCTGACGCAGGAGAGTAGTTCCTGTTGACGTCAGAGGTGACGTCACAAGGCGCGGTAGCAGAACGGGGGGCTTGCGGAGTGGTGTCGGCGCTTCTAGTGGAATTATCGATTTCCCTGCCACCGACTCAAAATAACAAAGCTCCCGGAGCTGTGCTGCGCCGGAAACAAGGAGAAAAAAAAACAATAACGGGAAACTAAAAAGGAAGAAAACGGTTTTTCGGTTCCAGTCGAAATGTCAACCTTATTTATTTTATTTATTTGTTGTTATTTTATTTATTTGTTGTTGGCAGTTCGTGATATACTGGCCGTGGGGCAGGGCAAAATGAGGTAATTATAGTCGGATACAACTCAAGTCTGTAGCAGTGAACCTGCGCCCACATTCAGGGCGGCCGCACAGAATTCCTCCACGACAGAAAAGTAACCATTGGTAAAAGCCTTTCCTTACGTAAACAAGAAGCTAATCACAACAAACATATTATTAGGACAGTTATCTCCAGCTACGCGGCGGTTATTTTTAATGGAATGTAAACGTTAATTATTTTGTGTGGGAACTTAACAACAAGGCAGTTAGCAGTCCTCTAGCGACTCCACTCCTTTGGGGCGGGATATATGCTGCCCAAGCTCTGGGGTAGATTTTGATTACTAAAATGTACTGAATGCTTACTGTTGGCGACAGAGGCATGTTCCCACCTCAAAATGACGTGAAGCAGTTAGCAATGGCAGAAGTCTTTCAACATGGCACTGGACGTGTTTGAAGAGGAGGTATGTTAATGGCTTATGGGGGTTTAATGTCCGAAAGCGACTCGGGCTGTGAGGGCCACTGTAATGAAGGGCTCCGGAAATTTCGGCCACCTGGGGTTCTTTAACGTGCACCGATATCGCACAGTACATGAGCCTCTAGAATTTCGCCTCCATCGAAATGCGACCGCCGCGGCCGGGATCGAACCCGCGTCTTTCGGGCCGGCAGCCGAGCACCATAATTGAAGCCTCGGTTAAAATCTTCGTAACTGTTAGAACTTCGCACGTCTCGATGGGGGAATGGGTTTCTGTTGCTAACCTTCAAGTATTCCGTATTTTTAGTGATGGGAATCTACCCCCTTTAGGGCATGAGCAGCATACCCTGCACCTATTGGGAATTGCGGTACAGGACGGCTTGCTCCCTTTCTGACTAATTTGTGTATAAAGTGTTCCTGAAAAAAAAAAAATTCGTACTTTTTCAACCGCCCCATTCTTTCAGTTGTGTATAGCCTAACTCGGAGTGTGCAATTTACAGTGTGAACCGTTAGATCTGGAGAGACGCGCCCTCGGTGTGAGGAAAGTCAGTTTCTTCGCCAGTGTTCTGTTCCGTAAACTTTTGACGACGGATGCACACTAGTTTACTGATCCGGAGTTCCCGGGTTCGAACCCGACCGCGGCGGCCGCGTTTTTATGGAGACGATCGACGCTAAGGCGCCCGTGTGCTGTGCGATGTCAGTGCACGTTAAAGATTCCCAGGTGGTCGAAATTATTCCGGAGCCCTCCACTACGGCACCTCTCTCTTCCTTTCTTCTTTCACTCCCTCCTTTACCCTTCCCTTACGGCGCGGTTCAGGTGTCCAAAGATATATGAGAGAGATACTGCGCCATTTCCTTTCCCCCAAAACCAATTATTATTATTATTATTATTATTATTATTATTATTATTATTATTATTATTATTATTATTATTATTATTATACACTGGTTCGAACTGTAAACTTCTTTTCCCAAAGGAGCCGCCGCGGTGGCTGAGTGGTTATGGTGCTCGGCTGCTGACCCGAAGGACGCGGGTTCGATCCCGGCCGCGGCGGTCGAATTTCGACGGAGGCGACATTCTAGATGCCCGTGTACTGTGCGATGTCAGTAAACGTTAAAGAACCCCAGGTGGTCGGAATATCCGGAGCCCTTCACTACGGCGTCCCTTATAGCCTGAGTCGCTTTGGGACGTTAAACCCCCATAAACCGTCTTTTCCCAAAGGCGTTGGGCGGCGTGCGTTGTCGTTTTTGTTATTCGTCTAGGCAGGCGCGACTGCTTCCGCTGCCTTGGTTATATACGTAGTACGTCGTTCATTCGCCTCTGCGGAGCTGAATTGGAGTAGAACCGTTTTCCGTGTACCGAAGGGTAACCAGAGCGACGAAGATTTTTGTTTGCCGTCCGGGTTCATAAAACGGGGGGCTCGCCAGCACTGACGATGTGGTGTATACGACACGCTTCGCGAGGTTAATGTTGGAATTCGGAGATGCGGAACGCGGTCCATCCGGGTCGTCCTTCGTGTCCGGTTTTATTCGCACGATAAGGGGTTTCATTACCACATATGCCTCCAAAGCGACAACAATTCAACGTACCCCCCCCCCCCCCCCCCCCTCCTTGAGGTTCTTGAGTGCAGCATCGCCGGGTGGGTTTGTTTTGACGCGAAAGCGTTAAAGGCCGCGTCGTCCAAAAAATCTGTCGCCGTGGCGTTGTTAGCACCCACCATCGCAGAGCAGTGGCGCAGCGTTGAACCGCTGCACCGGTTATGAGGACTCCCCCAGGGATCTGTGAATGTGAAGTAGAGGATGACCTTCTGCACATATGGGAATTAACTCATTGCGTTATCGCGTCATAATCTTAAGGTAGAACTAAAGTATCCTCTGGCATTTTTCAGAACATATCATAGTAACCCTGAAATCGAGAAAAAAAATAAATTCTACATCAAGGTGAAAACGTTCCAAGTGCCGGCTCCCGAATTCTACGTGAAGAGGTCGCCATCAACAGCGATCGTGATCCGAATCATAATTAACTAATGGTTAATCGTATTTGAAATGCGTTAACGGTACAGTGTGAGACAAGAGGGGCGTCGAAAACGAGACTGCGCCGTGTCGTTTACTCCTGTCGTCGTCTTCTGTTCCAGCATAGTTAACCAGTACCCACTCGTCGAGGTTTCTGTACTGCTGAAATTATTATCGGGCGGATGCATAAATGGCGCCTGCGAGCTGTGCAATCAGCTGCGCGTCTCTGCAGCTCAGCTTCTTTCGCAGTCCTCGGCAGTTCCGTTTTACCACCACAGGGGACGCGATAATCTCGCAGTTACTCCGAACTCTGTGATTATCAGTGTGCCGAATCATATGAAGGCGCTGCGAGTCAGGAGTTTCGCAACTGGTGTGGTTAAAAAAAAAAATAACCCTAAGGGACGGGCTAAGTATGGCTAGGTCATAAATTTAACGTGAGATAAAATTAAAGCGTGCCCCGCTTTTGGCAGGAATTATAAATCAATAGGGCGGAGAGCTAAAAAGGCAGCAAGAACGGATTCCACTCCGCCAGCTCAATTTTCTTGTTCCCCCCCCCCCCCCCCGCCTTTTTTTTTCCTCCCGTTGGCTGAATTAAGCAGGTCAGGCCAGTTGAAGCTATCGATGGTGGCATGATGTTGTAATGAAGTTCTGGAAGTAAAAAGAAAATACCGCATTTAATGTCCTCTCGTGAGCGTTTACCATCATGGGCGGTTGTCTGAGTGTTCCATGTTAGCGTTTTTTCTCTTTAATATTCAATCCCGTGTCCACCCCTTTTATGTCCATCCCATTTCCCGTTCCGTGCCCTTTTATCGTAGTCGCTGGTGCAGTTTCGTGTTTTTGTTACTGGTTGCGACGCCATTTACTGCCATCGACTTGTGCGCCGTAGCCTCCCATGTTATGCACTGTTAAACAGCTTTTCCCTTGGCCGACGGCGTCCTTTGGCAGTGTCTTCTCGGGATTCATCCTACCTACCACAACGACCATCCCCATTCTTCTCCCCCTGGTGTCCTATTGGAGTTCTGTTTCTGCATCGAACCGACCCACTGTGTATACGGGCGAGAAACTGCTGCAGAGATGGATTGCCGTCGACTGCGCAGAGGAGGCCGCCGCTCATTCTGTCCGTGCCGTCTGCTTCTTCGCTGTTTGCTTCCCTGCACCATCCATTTCCTTTGCAAGCGCACGTGGGTATAACAGGGATAATTTCTCCTATACCCTCCCATAAGCGGCCGTGCACGCTGTGTACACCTATCTAAAGACACGGGAGGCATTTGTCGCTGTCCAGGCGAGCTGGCACCGGTTTTGTTGCCCGGGATGAGCTGTTCACTGCGCGCGCGCAAAAACTGGGTCCGTCAAAATCCGCTCGCGCGGTCCCCGTAATGCGTTTCTGCATCGCAAAGAATATCACGCACACGCACAAAAAAAAAAAAGAGTGGAGCTGGGCCAGTGTTTCGGTAGCTGTATAGCTATGCCCGTTCCCCCTTTTGTCGCCGGAGAAGCGACCTCGGCGTCGTTGCGGAGATAAGAGAGAAGCGGGTCGATTGCGTCGCGGGGAGGGGGGGCGGGGGTACGGAACTGTTTTGGCACGCGACAACGACACGGCCTGCGACAATCGAGCGGCGGCGACGCTCGCACGCGGCCCAAAAGAGAGGGAGGGGGGAAATGGGGAGGGAAGGAATGGGAGGAAGCGAGCAACAGCCTTTCGCGACCTCGCCTCCTCACCCTTTTCCTTTGAGCTTTGCCGTGCGTGTTTTTTTTTTTTACCTCATTCTTGCCTGAAAGGACGACAAAAAAAGGAGGGAACGGGGCCAATAAACCCCGTTGCGCGCGGGTTGATATCGCACACCCTGATTTCCATCGGCAGCAGCGCGGAATAATAGTGTCGGGTGCGCTGTGTCTGTGTGCGTACGCCCCCCCCCCCCCTCCCTTTTTGCCTCTTCCTCGCTTAATCGCGGAACTCGTTTTGTTTCCACGGTTGCGGAAAGGACCGCCTATTCTCCCCCTGCTCGCTTATACTGTACAGTCCTGTGAGCAGTCTGTGCTTGCTTGGCCACGCGTTCGCGTAGTAGCCGGCTTATTCAACTGCAGAGCACAGGCTGGCCTTGATTACGGAAGCTCGCCTAAAGCGTCCGCACAGCGAGGGGAAGGCGTCATAGAAGTTTTATAAGTCGAACCTCGTTATAGCGAAACGGGCTATAGCGAAGCTACGGCTATAACGAAGTAATTGCCGGGCCACTTCAACTTCGTTATAACGAGGTCGATCTGTATATCCGCTCTTTATTCTGTCGTCCTCGGCACGTGGCTTTGTCAGATTTTGCTTGCCACTCGAGATGCGACCAGATTGCTCCGGAATCAGCGTGACCATTTGCACCAGCCTCTGCGATGTTGTAGATTGTTGTGGGTCTTATATAAACGCCTTTGTTCGATAACGATGGTCATTTCTGATCTTCGACGACCGCCGCCCATGCTGTGGATTTGCTACCGTCGTCGCCAAGTTTTATTATTTCCTGTCACAAGTTCTCCCAGTAAAGAGTTAGTTCCGAGTGCCACGCCAGGTTGCTCTGCTGTTGACCACGTCGTCTCTGCAGCCACGGGACAGTATGAACGTAAATAGAGCAGCGTTATATAATAGAGAATAGTGGCACACTTGAGAGAAAAAAATGAGCGCACAACTCAGGATTAGAACTGGCTCCTTCCGCGTTGTAAGAAGCGCTGTCCTAATGCGCTGTAATCATGTTAGTATCCACAGCCATGATGTTCCCGCCGTTTAGCACTGGCTCTGCTGGCCGCACTCGTGCGTTTTCCCTTTGATTGGTCGTGTCTTTCATTCGCTCGAGCGTGGCCTTCGTTCGAGTCGCGCACATAAGGGCGTGGAAACTGCCGCCCCGCAAGTAGAAACGGGCAATATACTATCTATTGACTTCTTGTAGGCTCTATTGCCTTCCTTAGATATTTCATGTTTATTCATAGCGTACAGACTGTCTGTATATATCTGTAGAATAAAGTCGACTAATAGAGTATGGCCATAAATCTATAGATTGTCTGTAGACACTCTATAAAAGATTTGTCCCCCTATAAAAACGGTCTGTATACTATCTTTTGACTTCTTGTAGGCTCTATTGCCTTCCTTAGATATTTCATGTTTATTCATAGCGTACAGACTGTCTCTATATATCTGTAGAATAAAGTCTACTAAAAGAAAGAGTATGGCCATAAATCTATAGATTGTCTGTAGACACTCTATAAAAGATTTGTCCCCCTATAAAAACGGTCTATATACTATCTTTTGATTTCTTGTAGGCTCTATTGCCTTCCTTAGATATTTCATGTTTATTCATAGCGTACAGACTGTCTGTATATATCTGTAGAATAAAGTCTACTAAAAGAGTATGGCCATAAATCTATAGATTGTCTGTAGACACTCTATAAAAGATTTGTCCCCCTATTAAAACGGTCTATATACTATCTATTGACTTCTTGTAGGCTCTGTTGCCTTCCTTAGATAGTTCATGTTTATTCATAGCGTACAGACTGTCTCTATATATCTGTAGAATAAAGTCTACTAAAAGAAAGAGTATGGCCATAAATCTATAGATTGTCTGTAGACACTCTATAAAAGATTTGTCCCCCTATAAAAACGGTCTATATACTATCTTTTGACTTCTTGTAGGCTCTATTGCCTTCCTTAGATATTTCATTTTATTCATAGCGTACAGACTGTCTGTATATATCTGTAGAATAAAGTCTACTAAAAGAGTATGGCCATAAATCTATAGATTGTCTGTAGACACTCTATAAAAGGTTTGTCCCCCTATAAAAACGGTCTATATACTATCTATTGACTTCTTGTAGGCTCTGTTGCCTTCCTTAGATAGTTCATGTTTATTCATAGCGCACAGACTGTCTGTATATATCTGTAGAATAAAGTCTACTAAAAGAGTATGGCCATAAATCTATAGATTGTCTGTAGACACTCTGTAAAACATTTGTCCCCCTCTAGCAACGGGCGATATACTATCTTTTGACTTCTTGTAGGCTCTATTGCCTTCCTTAGATATTTCATGTTTATTCATAGCGTACAGACTGTGTATATATCTGTAGAATAAAGTCTACTAAAAGAGTATGGCCATAAATCTATAGATTGTCTGTAGACACTCTATAAAAGGTTTGTCCCCCTATAAAAACGGTCTATATACTATCTATTGACTTCTTGTTGGCTGTATTGCCTTCCTTAGATATCTCATGTTTATTCATAGCGTACAGACTGTCTGTATACATCTGTAGAATAAAGTATACTAAAAGAGTATGGCCATAAATCTATAGATTGTCTGTAGACACTCTATAAAAGGTTTGTCCCCCTATAAAAACGGTCTATATACTATCTATTGACTTCTTGTTGGCTCTGTTGCCTTCCTTAGATATTTCATGTTTATTCATAGCGTACAGACTGTCTGTATACATCTGTAGAATAAAGTATACTAATAGAGTATGGCCATAAATCTATAGATTGTCTGTAGACACTCTATAAAAGATTTGTCCCCCTTTAAAAACGGTCTATATACTATCTATTGACTTCTTGTGGGCTCCATTGCCTTCCTTAGATATTTCATGTTTATTCATAGCGTACAGACTGTCTGTATATATCCGTAGAATAAAGTACTAAAAGAGTATGGCCATAAATCTATAGATTGTCTGTAGACAGTCTATAAAAGATTTGTCCCCCTATAAAAACGGTCTATATACAATCTATTGACTTCTCGTAGGCTCTATTGCCTTCCTTAGATATTTCATGTTTATTCGTAGTGTATATACTGTCTGTAGAAAAAAAAGTCTACTTAAAGAGTATGGCCATAAATCTATAGATCGTCTGTAGGCAGCCTATATAGGATTTGTTCCCCCTATAAAACGGTCTCTGTACTATCTATTGACTTCTTGTAGGCTCTAGTGCGTTTCTTAGATATTTCACACAAAAAAAGTCTACTAAAAGTGTGTATGGCCATAAATCTATAGATTGCCTATGACAGTCTGATTTGTCTCCCCCCCCCCCTATAAAATAGGTCTGTATATTAGCTGTTGACTTCTTATATAGACTCTGTTGTCTTATAGATATTTCATATTTATTCGTTCTCTGTAGGATGTTTGTAGAAAAAGTCTACTACAAGTGTGTGTATATATGGCCATAAATCTATAGATTGTCTACGGCAGCCTATAGGATCTGTTTGGCCTATAGACTGCAGCGGGCATCACGTGTCCTCGCTACTGACATTGTCCCGAAGCGCGCGCCGTCTTGCCTGGTGTTTGAACTAGCGGTCTGCCAAAAGGCAGGCGCGTCTCCCCGCACAACCCACGCAGTGGTTCCTTTGGGACTCGCTGCTCCAGCTCATTAGGAGTGCCCGAATGGGGGGCACCTTGCTTGACACGCCGCAGCGAGGGCTCGTACGCGGTGGCCTTTTCTTCTTGCGGTTATTGGCTCGCTTCTTTTTCTGTTGTTATGGAGAGGAAAGAACGTGTCGAGAAAGTGCACCACCACGTGACTCCTGTACCCCGGGAACGGCGGCTTGTTTCGCTGTACTATCTAAACATGAATTCGCCTATCGGGAGTAAAAAGTGAGTAGGCTGTTAAGCTGGCCTCTAGCGGATTTCCTTTACAGCTTTCTCCCTTTTTACTCGTTTAAGACCACCGCCAATGCTGTGATCATTCGTTGTCGATATGCGTGCTGGGGCCATAAAAAAAAAAAACACATGGGTCAGGAAGTAAGCCTTTTTTCTTTATTTTTCGAGAAAGTGCCATCAGCGCAGCGAGGGTATCAGGGCTGGCTGTCTAGGTTGCGGTCGACTATCATTTCCCGGCTGTATTTCAACGGGCGACGGCAAACGCCGATGGGCTAGGAATCGGCGCACTGACAGCGGAGAATCTTCCTCGCCCCAACAGAGATACTTACCGTGTGTTTACCGCACGGTGGCGTTAGAAATCCATGCGCTATATAACTCAACGCGACCGCGCAGAAACCTTTCTTTAGTGGGGCTCGTTGTTTGTGCGGCCAAAGCGTCAGTTCGTGTAAACCGGAAGTTCGAATTAAGCGAGTTCGAATTGACGAGGGCCCGCTATAAAGCGTTCCTCTCGGAAGCTCGGCCCTATACGGTGGGCCGTGCTTGCTCATACGTGCAAGCACGCTCGGCTGTGCCTCACCCGGGAACCTCGTTTCTCCCCCGGGGCACGATCGAGTTACATAAACGGGTTTCAAAAAGGCTCTAAACTGGGCATTCATTGCGGCCCGGCTTCGGCTCCGCTCACCGGCTTTCTCCTCCCCTCGTTCGGGCGTGCCTCGTCGGAGAGGGCGGGCGGCAGCCGTTTTGGTTAGTGGTGACCCTTTTTAACCCTACTTGACGTATTTTTGTTGTCTTCTTAACCGGGCACCCCTTGCAACTGGGGCGCCGTGGCTCCTTTTACGTTGGTGTGTACGCGCGTGGTCTGCAGTGGTGTACGATCGTGAGACTAGCTTTCCCTGTACGCGCAACCTTACAAGCGACGGTGTGCGCCGGGCGAGAGTCGAAGGGGGCGAGCAACGCTGATGCGTGGTAGGAGAGAAAGACATAAGGAACGGCGCATAAATAGCACGGCCGCGCAGAATGGCTAGACAGCTTCTTTGCTACCCGCAGTCTGTATGTCGACCAATTTGCGCCGCTAACCATCTCAAAAATAGGCCACGCTGGCGCACGCACGGTTTTGTGAATTGAATTCTGGACAGTCTGAAAACAGGCTGCAAAGGTTGGTGGGGCCTTTGTAGTCTATAAAGTAGAAAAAAAGGGGGTGGGGAAATTAAGCTCCGCCTTATGGATATGACGCGTTAGCGTTGATGATTATTTGCTGCTTTCTTACTTGGTGCCTCTTTTAATTACGCGTGCTAATTAGCGCAAATCAGTAGGCATGCTAGACCACGTGTTACGCCACAACACGCAAGTTCTTTAATCAAGTCGAACGAGCGCGCCTCAATGGCCTGTGGGGGTAACGTCGTGTCTCACTCGCAACCCAACGGTCATGGGTTCGATTCGCAACCAGTTACCCTGATATTTTCTTTTTGGCGAAATTTATTTACTTTGCATTCATATATATAATAATAATAATAATAATAATAATAATAATAATAATAATAATAATAATAATAATAATAATAATAATAATAATAATTGGTTTTGGGGGGAAAGGAAATGGCGCATTATCTGTCTCATGTATCGTTGGACAGCTGAACCGCGCCGTAAGGGAAGGGATAAAGGAGGGAGTGAAAGAAGAAAGGAAAGAGAGGTGCCGTAGTGGAGGGCTCCGGAATAATTTCGTCCACCTGGGGATCTTTAACGTGCACTGACATCGCACAGCACACGGGCGCCTTAGCGTTTTTCCTCCATAAAAACGCAGCCGCCGCGGTCGGGTTCGAACCCGGGAACTCCGGATCAGTAGTCGAGCGCCCTAACCACTGAGCCACCGCGGCGGGCAGTCATATATGCCGTAATGACATTTCAATGTTGCTACGACCGCGTAGTCACCACTTGACTCGGGAGATTTAATCGTTTTCATTCGACAACTCAACGTGTGACGTCACGGCCCTCTCGACCAATCCTGAATTAGCGCGGCAACTCCGTCGCGCGGCTTTCTCCTCCCAACGTCCGCTTTAACGCTGTCGCGGTACAATAAGACAAAGCGGAAGAAATTAGCGCACAAGCCCGTGACACGCAATTATCGGAGAACACGGGGATCGTTGCAGCATCGTTAGTCCGTGTGTACACCTAGCGCCTCTGGGTCTCACGCGGTCCAGGGGTGGGCGCTGCGGCGTCACCCGCGGCAGCAGAGTGTTCTTCCTTTGTCACACGGGAACTGACCGACCGACGTGTATTGTTTCAGCCGTAAGGCCTCTTCTATACGCTTGACGTCGGCCGTTTACAGCTGTCGGCTCCTCTTTCTGGCCTTCGCTGTAGTTTCCTAGCGCTGCCACGTTGGCTGCTATAGATACACTGCAGGTTTGTCCGCATTTCAGCCACGCTTTGTTGGATGGGGACTGCGCAGGCAGGTTTCGCTGTCGACGCGTCTACAGCGGGCGATGTCAGGCCGCTAATGACATGTCGCGTACTCGTGCAGAGGCTAGCCGTGTGTGGTGCTGCTCATGCGTGCTGTGGTTTAGATAACTCCGGACGATTTTCGAACGTTATGAGTTGACTATCGCATTATTTTGCCTGGAACTCGCGGTCTTAGTTGCGAGGAATAATTAGTTTCTAGGGGAGTGAAAATTTTACTTTTTCCAGTCCGAATCGAGCACATATAGTTCAGCCTTACTAATAATAATAATAATTGGCTTTGGGGGGAAAGGAAATGGCGCAGTATCTGTCTCATATATCTTTGGACACCTGAACCGCGCCGTAAGGGAAGGGATAAAGGAGGGAGTGAAAGAAGAAAGGAAGAAGAGGTGCCGTAGTGGAGGGCTCCGGAATAATTTCGACCACCTGGGGATCTTTAACGTGCACTGACATCGCACAGCACACGGGCGCCTTAGCGTTTTTCCTCCATAAAAAACGCAGCCGCCGTGGTCGGGTTCGAACCCGGGAACTCCGGATCAGTTCCCGGGTTCGAACCCGACCGCGGCTACCGAATGGAATATTTTTGCGAATGTTCGCGCAAGTACCGAATATTCGAATAACGAATCGTCCTGCGAAGTAGCCTTATATATGCGAGGTGCTGCACAACAGAACGTCACTCTTTAAACCTTATGATCGTCTTGTCACACGCGTAGGAAAAATTACGATTTTCTACTCACTACGACGAGAAAGAGACTAGCGCCACATCTCCATAGATGAAAGCCAGAGTTACGTACCAACCATGGTGTTCGAGATCGGGCACAAAGGCACGGTTTGCTGAACGTGCCTGAACACTGCCGCGTCGCCCATTTGTTAGACCACACACGAGCATTATGAAGCCGGCGGCTTCAAGCTGCGGTGGCCCGATAACGCTATCGCGTTGTACTCATGAAGGCGAAGCTTAAACATTTTTCAAGTTTTATTATTGGTCTTAAAGAACAAAAATAGAAGCCTGATTTTTTTTTTCTCCTGGAGGAAACGCAGAGCGAATGTCGACGGGCCTGCAACTCGTGACGTCACACACTAAAGTTGCCTGTAGAAATTACCCCAATTAAGGCAGAGAATCGGGGAAATTTGAAATTAATTTGCACTGAAACAAGACGCCCACTCCACTGCAAAATTTAGTACAAAGGGTCAAAGGACTCAGGAGAAACTGTAGAGTGAAGGTTTTTGGTAAAACGGGTGGACGTCAAACAAAAAAGGAAGAGAAGCCCCGGAGCGTGGCGTAATAATAGCTAGCCCGCCCTCTATTGTTCCCCTTACAATGGCTGTAAACGGCGCCTGGCTTGTTCCGCGGTCGTGCATGACCTCCCCGTCGTTTGCCGTGGACATAAGTACCGCACACGTGGTCCACTTGTTAACTGGGCGGGGAGCTGGGCGGATCGGGTGGCACGTTCACCTTCCAAGAAGCGCGGAACACGAGTGCACTGGAAGAGGCGACACGACGTGCGCGCTTTTTTGTTGTTGTTTCTCGTCTTTTCGCGCTTCTGCGAAGATGAGCACCACCTGTGGCCGTATGGGTCATGGGGGAAAGATGTGGCACATCTGTGCCTATAGAACGCTCTGGAGTCATACTGGGGGTTTACACGCGTCCGACAAAGGTCGGGTCGAGTAGGCTGTAGGCCTGAAAACAGGTATAGGGGGTCGAGCTAAGTGACCGTCGTGTCGAGGTGGCCCAGCCAGACTCCAGGCGGTGGGTTGACTCGGCCCGACCCAGGAGCATGTATACGCTGCCGCGTCGGCTTAAGTCAGTCCTCTGGTCTGGCGGCGCAGCGCAGGGCTTGGGCGTTCTTCCTCCTAGCGTCCGCGCGTGGGTTTGCTTGCTCGACGCTAGGGGTCGCGGCTATCTCTGTCCGACGGAAAACGGGTTCATATAAACGCGGTCGGGTCGGGTCGGGTCAACCCGACATCTGGCGCGCCCCGACTCGACCCGCCGCTGTCGGGTTCGTGAGCGCGGTACGACTGTCGGTATCGCTTCGTCCCGAGAATGCCGAGAAGCGTGGGAGCCTGTCCTCCAGACTAGACTCCGTCGGTGTTGGCGTAGTGCGGAGTAACTGAAAAAGCCCCGCCTACTCGCGGGCCGAAGCGCCAAGAGGGTCGTCTCGAAATACGGCCCCGGATCGGCTTGAGCTATGACGGACACGTGGGCGTGGAAATATGGGCGGTTTATCTTTGGTTGTGTCTCTGTTTGGTATCGGGAATGGAGGCCCTCGTCAAAAGGTCACCGAGGTCACCTCCATCGTTGTACGGTTCTCGGCAAAAAATTTATTCGCTGGCTCATTCTGTTTATATGCTGACATTTGTTCGGCAGCTGACAACGCATTTATCGCGGAGAAAATTGGATTTGAAAATATTCTCACCAGTAGATTGAAACTTGTGGCATCCTTGTCGAAAAGTGCGTCGCCATTGTGAAGTGAATGGCGGGGCAGCGTAGTCTCTGGGATACCTCTTGCAAACATTCCCGTAGACAGTCTGTTTTTCTATGAAATCTATGCACTTTTTAATAGACAAATCCTATAGACACCGTACATTTTTAGTAGACTTTTTTCTATAGTCGGGGTACAGACTGCATAGACAAAAGGAAATAGCTATAGGAAGGTAATGCAGTGTATAAGAAGTCTATAGACAGTCCATAGACCATTTTTATAATGGACGCGCCCAAAATTCGGTGTCGAGGCGCGTAGTCCACTTACGAAATTGGCCGGTGATGTCGACACCTGTTTTTTTTTTTCTTTGGCTCAGTGCAGCCCAGACCTGGTTGCGGAGATGTCGTTCGCGCATAGCCTGAAGATCGGGGCAAGTTCCCAAAAAATTGCTGGTAGTTTAGTATTGCTAAGCACGAAATGTGCGAAGGCACGATGAGCCGCCGAAGTTTCGGGTTGTGCCAAGCCCATTACGGGGTGTGCCAGGTCGCTTCCGAACATGGGTCAGCTGTTTTCAAATATGCGGGGTGGGCCACCCAAATTTCTGGGGTGGCCAAGCCTATATGGGCTTGTGCCACTTTGGTTTGGGAACATGGGTCAACTCAGTTTTCAAATATTCGAGGGTGGGCCATCCAAATTTCTGGGGTCAGCCAACCCCCTTCGGGGGTGTGCCAGGTCAGTTCCAAAAATGGGCCAACTAAATTTTCAAATATTCAGGCCATGGGCCAAACTCGTTTTGGGGGTGTGCCAGTTGGGTTCAGAACCTGGGTCAACTCAGTTTTCAAATATTCTGGAGATGGGTCAAACCTATTTTGGAGACCTGCCTGGTTGTATCCCAACATGGGTCAGCTCAATTTTCAAATTTTTGGGGGTGGGCCAACTCCATTTATGGAGGTAAGCCAATTCCACTTTGAGGCTAGGTCAAGCCTGTTTTCCACCCGAGCACACCCAGGTTCACGGGCAGTCAAGTTCGGCCTAGGTCATTCCAAGGGCGGCTTTCTGGTGTCCTAACCATGTTTGGGACATGACTCATGTGCCATACCACGTGTTGCTATCCTTATCCTGCAGGGCCATCCTCAAAATTGAGCTTTGCTTGGTCCATGTAGACATCGTCGAGAGTGCTGGGAGTAGGCTATAGAAGTACTTTTGCCCTAAAGGTGAACAAGTGTTGCTGCCGTAGCGGGAGCGGGGCAGGAAAGGCATGTCAGTGGAGTTGTGTGCGACCTGGATGCCCGGGAGTCAGCACAGCGCCCACCCGAATTCTCGTCACCGCGACCTCGTCACGGCGAGTTAGTCTGCCAGGAAGCTTATGTCCATGCAGGGGATTTAAGCACGTGCAAAGTGCCGCAGAGGTTCATTTTGTACAAGGGCTGTATCTCCCGAGGAACGTTTCAGCATAGGTAGCGAGTGTGTCGTGTCCAGTGGGTGAGAAGCATTATCAGCTGCAGCGAGGTTGGGCGATGTGTGTCACGCCCAGAAGACGTGGGCAGGGCACGGTAATGATTCCACCACGTGGCATAGATCACTAACAGTTCGGAAGCAAAAATACACTACGGAAATTTTGGTTCTTCTGCCTTTAAGGTGGGAGAAGTTTCTCTGTTTAGTGCACTTGTGTGCACACTTGTTATTTCTCAAACACCGTCGTTGCCAGCTTGGGTTGGACGTTCATTGAACATGTCGCAAGCATCCGCATGGTTTTTAGTGCAGTGAATGGAAAGCATCAAATTTTAAAGGTTTTTGTCTTTTTTTTTATCAGGTGAATGTACGTTGCGTGTGCTGCATCCTTCTTTTCTGGCTCCGGCAACCATCACAACAGGTGTCGACTTGTGTCTCAGAATTCGCCACGTACACCTTGTCCTCTTGGAGTAGTGGCAAAGCACCTGTGTGGTGTTATTTTTTTTGCTGATAAGGAGAGTCACGAAATAGAAACTTGTCAAGTTTGAGCCACTGCGGGGCAGCTCCGGCGGAGCCTTCATGCGCACAGCCTATACCCAGCTTCATGCGCGTTCGCACTGGCTGCCTGCTACAGATGAGCAGTTGCTTCTTGAAAGCAGTGCATGATTTCGCACTGCATGGTAATGCTTGGATGTGAAAATTTTGTCCACATTGTCACTATATGCGGCTGCTTTCAGTGCAGCCCAGCCAGCGCAGTTAACCGTCCTTGACACCAGGCTTCTTTTATTTTTTGCTCACGTTGAAAACTTCCAGTGGCACACGTTCTCACACTCGCAGAATTGTCTTATTGTTTCTTGCTTTCTCCGCAGCGCCCCAGAGGACACCGCAGCCTTCTTCGTGCTCTTGAGGGCGCATTTTAAACGCGGTGGTCCGTGCCTTTGTCTTTGAACGCGTGTTGTAAACGGCCTGCCACTACTGCATCTTGTGACATTACCCTCCTCCTCTCCCCCACCTCTTTTTTTTTCTTCTCCAGCGTATTGTGACATTAGAAATGCTGCATGGGTTGCCTTTTTATAAATGGCGAAAAAAAAAGTTGTGAATGAATAATATCTTGAGATGTGCTGGCATGAAGGCCTAGTTGTGGAAGAGGAGCAGTAGGGACAAGATTAGTGTTTTTGTGTGACCGCAGTTATTTTCTTTGTGTTGCTCGTATGTGTGCAGTTATTCTGAGCAAACAAGGAGTATAGTCACCTGTTAGTGCACCCATGTGTGTGTGTGTGCTTACTTCTTATCGTTAATCCTTTGGCACAGATTGTGTGCAGATTGTTTGCTGAACTGATGTTCCAAACAGTACTGGTTAGGGCAGTTTTATGAACGACCTTGTCTTTCCCCACTTTGTGCAGCCGCGACTGGCGGTGCTTGCCCCTGTGTAGCGTGACTGGAGTCCGCGAGGTGGCGTGCCGCGTTGGCGTGGCCGCTAGGGGACACCAGCAACAGCAGCAGCAGCCATGGAGGCTGCGCTGAACGGCACTGCCAACGGGCCGTCGGCGGTGGTGCCGAGCGGCCAGGGCGGCGGCGTTCCTTCGGCCAAGGCATACGACTACCTGCTCAAGTTCCTGCTGGTCGGTGACAGCGACGTGGGCAAGGGCGAGATCCTCGGTGGACTCGAGGACGGCGCCCTGGAGTCGCCCTTCAGGTGAGCTACACCAGGCTGTTCAGTCAAGTTTGCCAAGCCTATCTCTATTTAGCAGTGATGAATTGCACTGAAGTCAGAGCAGCAGTTATGCAAATGACTAGGCATTTGGTGGAGAGCTGTGTGTTTATCTAATCCCCTTATTAACGCCAGCTCCAATGTGATCTGTGGCGGAAGCTGCATGGGCCACCATCTTGGTGCTTGCGACATCTTGTGAAGCACATCAATACCACATGTCAGGCTTAGTGTGCAAATGTCAGTATGATTTTATGCAATGTACAGTGTATACAATCTTCAAAGTGCAGTGTCAGGCTTAGTGTGCAGTGGAAGCTGCAAAAGTAGCGAACTGCAAATTATGGCAGTAAAGAGGAAGTGAGAGCCGCAGAGATGTTTGCAGTCGTTATTTCACTTTTCTAGTTAAATGTGGTGGCACCACTTCCTCAGTTTGAAATTTAAGATCTTTGGTGTCGTCGCTTGTGGATGATGCATATATAAATTGTTTTCATTTTATGCGTGACATGTCTTCATGTCCAAGTTCCTCACCTAATAGTGAGTCAGACGACCTTAAACACTGCTTTCATGTCCTGGTTAACATTGTATCATGGTGTGGTGTGCAGTGCCCCTGGTGGCTTTGCTTCGTATCGGACGACTACGGTGCTGCTGGACGGCAAGCGAGTGCGGCTGCACCTGTGGGACACATCAGGCCAGGGCCGCTTCTCGACGATCATCCGGTCATACTCGCGTGGTGCCCAGGGGATTCTTCTTGTATATGACATCACGAACCGGTGGTCTTTCGATGGCCTGGGACGCTGGCTCCAAGAGGTTGAACGCCACGCGCCTGGAGTCTCTAAGGTGAGAGAGCTCTGGGGCCATGTTCATGACTTCAAGGTCGATGATTTAAAGTGACTAATGATTTAGCTCGGAAACCTAATGAGGAAAGCTCAGGAATAAAAAGGATAAAACTTGCATTAATGGCATCGTCTTAGAGGAAAGTAGGAAAGAGAGAAACAAATTAAACAACCTGGCCAGGACATGTAAAGCACTGAATGGATAACCGGTACTCTCTAAGCAGAAGGAATTCTAAAGGAAGGAAACGAAGACAGGGCTGGTTGAAAATCTCATGAAAAGATGAGGCGAGGTATGGCCTACAAAACCATGCCGTAAATTTCATTTTGAAAGCTTGTAGTGTCATGAGTGCTAAGGGTGTTATCGGAAAGGTAACATCCCGATAATTTATGGGACATGGCAAACGTCCTGAATGGAATTCCTTTGTGCGACCACTGCTGCGAAAGTGTATGCTACAACAGACCTAGTTGTGGGCAGTGCCATGGGAGGGCACTAGTGTACCCTTAGTTGTGAGAATAAACGCAGGAGGGCAGGACGATGTTGCAGGACGATGTGGGAAGTTACGTACAGGATGGAAGGGCAGGAGAATAAAGGCTGCCATAGCTGAAGCATGATGGTCTATTTAGGCTATCTAAGCTATTGTGTCAACTTTAGCTTGAGCACTACAGAAGAGCTAAAACTCACTTGGGTCCATGGTAGGTTTGCTCATTGGGCTCACTTATGTATTGCAGTTTCTCCATGTAGTGTCATCATTGCGAGAGAGAACATAGCCGTTCATTAGTGGCTCTAGTTATCGCAGAGCAATTTGCTAATCATCAAGACTGCCATCCTCTCAGGTTCTCCTGGGCAACCGACTTCACTTGGCCTTCAACCGCGAGGTGGGCCGGCAGGAGGCGGCTGAGTACGCCCACAAGCATGGCATGGCCTTCTTTGAGGTATGCTGTGTGTCGCAGTCTGACAGTTTCTTGGTTTGAGTCTGCTTCATGCGTATGGATGGGGTATGACTATGAGGCTAAACGAGATATTTGGAGCCATGTTTCTGTTGTGCTTGCTTGCTTATGTGATCACTCTGGATACAAGATGTCATTGTCCCTGAGCACCTTGCACATTCAAGCTTTTCTGTGCACCATCCAGAATAATTGTGCATCATTCAGCAGCCAGCACTAGTACACACTTAGTGTCAGCTTTTATAGCCAGACCCTTCCTCCATTATCTTGTGGTCATTGTCCTTGTGAATTTATGCTTTCAGAACATGGCAGGTGATGTGGCCAATTGTCATCAGTCATATGACCCATTTAAATAAGTCATGCGACCCCTGCACTGGTGTTCGTGCAAAGATTACGTGTATGCCCCTTCAACTTTTTTAAATTACGCTGGAATTTGGAATTGGTGCAAGAATGGATGCATTGTTCTCACCAGGTGAGCCCGCTGTGCGACTTCAATGTGACAGAGTCCTTTGTGGAGCTGTCCCGCATGGCTCTACGCCGCAACGGCATGAAGCACCTGTGGCGCTCGAACCGAGGTGAGTACGTTCTTTCCTTTCCAGGTGTGTGTAAGGCAGCAGAACAAAAATGGTACTGCATAAGCTGTAGGTGCGTACCATTCAGTTCGGGGAGGGTGGAGTTGCTTGTTTCATTCCGAGCTATTTATACTGCGTTTCAACTGAAGCAAACTGCAAAAGAGCTTGTGCACTGGCATTCGACGTGCATTTGAGATGGAAGAAATTAATAAGCTTGCAGTGCCTCATATGACTTGTGTGAATAGCCTTGTAATGTGAAAAAAAATGAGATGACAGCACTAGATATGGCTTGTGCCGTTGTGTGGAAATGCAGTTGGACCCAGATATAGATAACCTCAAGGAGGTCATGAAATAGTTCGATATATCGGTAATTCGATGTAAGAAAATAGAAGTAAATAAGCTTTTCTGTAAACTAGAGGCAAGTATAATGGCACTGATGCAAGTGACGCACCTGTTGCAGCCACATGCCGCCCACTTGCTTGCTGCCAGTGCACCGGTTGGAACTCTCTAGGTGTTACCAGGCTTAACCTGCTTTGCATTGATGCCGCAGCAGGCGGTGCTCTGGAAACAGCCCCTGCCTATCATAAGGTGCTTGTTCCTGTTGCGAGTTGTGTGAGTTTAATCCTGTTATGTGTTACTCACACACTCATTTGCAGATTCACTCTCATTGATTCATCGGCACACACACATGCACTCACTAACTTGCCACACGCTCACTCACTGTGAGTGAAGAAGGGGAAAATGGTATAAGCTGTATCGTTCACGCTCGGTTCCCATCTGTTCTGGTCTCTTTGCAGTGCTCTCGCTGCAGGAGCTGTGTTGCCGGTCCATTGTGAGCTGCACCAGCTCACACCGCATCGAGCAGCTGCCGCTGCCAACACCCCTCAAGTCGTGCCTCAAGTCGTACTTCATGAGCTCGCCCTTTGCGGAAGGGCCGGGAGGCCTGTCTCTGGTGGCCCCACATCACCCCGTTGGGGTCCGTGGGGCCGAACTCCGGCTGGCGGGCCGCAAGCATCGCCGCCACTCCTCTTCAGCCATGGCCAGTTTGCACTGTCGCAAGAGCTGCTGCATCTCATAGCCCATCAAGGTGGGGGGTGCACTGTTGAATCCTGAGGTAGAGCAAAGTAGGAGCCAAGACTTGGTGGCTGGCGTAAGAACACGAATGGAGGAAAAGTGGGCTAAGGAGGGGTTCTGTTTGGGACCTCATGAAACACATGGTGAATACTACGGCGTAAACTACAGATGTGCTGTGGGCTTTGCCTCGTGGTCTTAGTGCCATCAAAAAGTTTGCTTCCCATAGTGCTCTAGAGCTTGGCGGCGAAGCCATCTCAGAAGGCACCGTTTTATTGTCTTTGGTATCAATTTGCCTCTGAATGTTCGCACAATCCTTGACTTCGCGTGTGCCACGATCTCATCACTCCGCGGGAAATACGTTGCCACGGCCAGACGCTTTTAATATAACTGTTTCTCGTAAAAAACTTTTACTATAAACAAAAAAATGTACATTCGTCTCTGGAAAGTGGAATGGGACCGCAGTTCCACTTTCTATATCAGAGTTTTTACTGTATCCGAGTGGTGGGGTTCTGCTGTAATCACTTTACCGGAAAAAAAAGAAGTGCCTGAAAAATCGTGACTGGTCTGCACCACACTTGTCCACAATACACGAAAAAGTGTATATAAGTTATCTGAAGATATAAGTTATATAAGTATATATAAGTAAGTATTTAAGTTATCGCAAGATAAGTTATCTGAAATGCCAGCTTGTATAATGGGACTCGATTGATCCATCCACTGTTATTCGTTACCAGGCAACTGGCTGTGTGGCTGTGGCACAGTAAATTTGTTCCCAGTCATGGGCATCCTCCTGTACACTTGTAGTCTTCACTGTACACCGTAATTATGCTTCTCTTTATGCCCATTGCACAGGATTGCTCTTTTTCGTTCCAGGTGTTCTTTGTGACCTGACGTCTATTGTGCAAGAAGCGTTGGGAGAAAACTGACGAGTCAACAGCGTGCCTGTGTTGTGGTGACCTCTGAAAAACTCCTTTGAGAACCCTGCTCTGCAGTTGCGAACTTTTGTGACAAGTGCATCTTGCACACAGAAACGGACTTGGGCATGGTATGCTCAGAAGCAAGTGTTAACTCGAACACTGGGCCGTTTTGTGTAAATGGCCTGCTGGCAAAAAAATGGGCTGTGGTTCCCATCACCTCTGGTTGTCAAGTCTCAACGTGCCTGCTTTGAGAAGAAGCCTTGTATGTAGTGTAAATAGTTTATGTTGCTTGAGGGCAGTGACACATGTGGTGTGTCTGTGCGTGTGCTATGTTTGTGTTGTTGTTTTGTGATTCAGATGTATGTGTAGTGTTAATGTATAGACAGGATATGAAGCCGGCGTTTTGGGATTGTCGTAACTGTGCGGCCGTGACTTCTTGCACGCTGGAAGTTCTCACTTAGGCTGTGTTCTGTCATTAGCCCTCCCTTGGCCAGATCTTATTTTATTTGTTTTCCCTAACTGCAGTCAAAACATACGAGCTTATTTAAGATGCTTGCAGAACACAAGCGAGTAAAATGGTTGTATATTCTGAATGTTAAATTAACACCGGTCTTTATGTGTGTGTTGCATTAATAGAGACAAGTTGTTTATAGACTTTCTTTTTTTTTTTACACCTGGAGTTGGGTTGTGGCTAGAATTGCTTGCTTTTTGACAGAACATCATGTAGACATGATGCTAAAAAGAGTACATGATAACGAAGAGATAACACATTGTGACATATTTATTAATTCAGTATTTTAACAGGAGAAAGAGGAACAGGCCTTTTCTAGGGACTGCACGGTATTGATGCGTGCATCAATTGTTGCGAATGTGATGCGATGTGTCAAAATGAATGTCAAACACAAAGGAAAAAAAGATTGTTGCCTTTGAAGCAGATTTTGTTCATTGGTTGCCACAGTTCAAGGCATAACATGGGATTTGAAGAGGACGCATCTTGGGCTAGTCATTGCTTGTTGTTCTCGACATCCTTTTTTTTTGTTCGGAAGATATGCTGCACATGGAGGCATTTTAATGCGTAAATTTAGTAGAGCGCAGCAGTCATTCGTTACATTGAACTGTAAGCTTACAGCCTTGCTACGATAACTGATGTGGGATAGTAAATCTCTCTTGTTTACTTAATGGTCCCTTGTTACAAGAATAGCTCTTAACAGGTTAGGAGAATGTGACGTGTGCATTTTGTTTGGTGAATTGAATGAGTGTAATTGAGTAACAAAATGCTCCGAGAAGCAATACCATCTTCAAGCGCCGACTTGGTGTGAGTCTCATAGTTTTTCATTTTTATGATGCAGCTGATTCCAGTGCACTGCTGTGAGTGTACTGTCTGCCATATGACGGACACTTTTTGAGCTGTAGTCAGGTGTCTAGTTGTGTTGTGAACGTGGTAAAATTACTGTTGTAACTAATGTGTGTGTGTATGCGTGTCCAGTGTATTAGAACTGACTAGGTGGTTTATGTATTGCTCTCGGTTCCGTGCGACATAACCTCGGCTTGTACATAAAATGATTGCCATCTGTGAGAGAGATATTGTGGATACATGTCTGACTGTGCGAGTCAGCTGACCTGGGCCGCTGCTTAACTGAAGAGAGTAGCGTGAAACATGCAAGACAAGAATAAAGCATTAAATTCACCTTGCTTGGTGTCCTTCGAGTTTGCTCCAATTCCCGCTGTGTAGGGCAGTGGACAAGTTGGTCGTTTTTGGTTTGGCAAGGCACTGGATGAAATTACAGCCGCAGTAGCCACGTTCTGATGGAGGTGAAATGCGAAAGATGCCAATATGTTGTGTGATGTCAGTGCCTGTGAAGGAATGCTAGGTGGTCAAAGTTACTGTGGAGCCCATCTTTATGGCGCCTCTTCTTTCACTGGTTCCACGCCTCTTCCCTCACAACACTGTTGAGGTGTCCCCCGAGAAGTGATGTTTACTAAACCAAGTCCCAATTCCGTGGGTTTCTGCAGTGATAACGGCTGTTGCCGTAAATTAAAACCATTAAATTATATATTGAATGATAGTGCATCGCACAGAGCTTCATGCATCTATGTAGAAAGTACTAAAAAAATATGGGTATTAATATACAACGGGACACGGTTCATTTCAATTCTTCGACATCTTGCATGTAATTGTTGGCTGTCAAGGCGACATAGTAACAATGGAATCAGATGCATGCTCAAACTCTCTGTGCACCCTAAAGAACCTAGAATGCAATCTAAAGCCCCAACTATGCCCAGGGGAAGTTCGGGAGTTAACAGTGGATAATTTCAATGGCAAAGCAACTGAGTTGCTCATCGAGGTTTGCTCATTCTTGTTCAAAGCTACTTTGTTTGTGGGAGTGCACAATCCGGCGCTGAGATCGCGATTCTGACGTTCCTGCGGGCTCGGATACGCATTATGCACCATTCATCAAATATCAAGAGAAGTGCACCTACTATCCAACGTCGTGCCATTCATCAATTGCTGAGAGCACAAGTGCACTTACCAACCCGCATCATGCCATTCATCATTTGCTGAGAGCACAGTGCAGTTACCATGCCCAAAGCGCAAATGCGTTGTCAATGGTTTAGCAGCAGGCACGTGATCAAAAAAGACCAGAACCATTGCATGTCGGGTTGCACCTGACAGTTGTATACTTAGCTGGTTGTCAGAGTTGTTTATTTATTGGAAGCATTCTGTGTGTTTACACTGTGACCCCTTTACACTGTACTTAGCACTTGTGGGTGAAGCCGAATGCTGAAATGTGTAAGACATTGCTTGGCTTGCGACTGGCAGCGCTCCGAGCATCACCATATTTACAGAATGCCTCTGTGCACCTGACGCTTCTGGGTGCTCCTTGGTTGTCGCCTTTTCGCTCGCTGAGTTGCTGTCCGGTGCACACAACAGTCAAGTGGCGAATATGGCGACACCCTCAATGGAAACAGTAAAAAAAATAAACCATTGAAACAGTTAGGAATCCGAACTAGATTCAAATGGAACTAATCGGACAGCCAATTCAACATGGAATCTTGGACTATATTTCAACAGGCTTTTAAGCTTCCATTTGGACATTCAAATTCATTGACAAGATTTAATTTAGGATACCTTAGTAATCTCTGATTCACTGATGACATTGCCATGCTAAGTCACTTGGTATGAATTGCAAAGCATGATCAATGACTTAGGCAAAGCAGAGTGGTCGCTCTAAAAATTAATGCGCAGAAAACTAATCTTCTGCAGTCTCTGAAGGGAACAGCTGTCTGCGATTGGTAGCAAGGTGCCGCAAGCGGCAAGGGAGTACGTCTACTTAAGGTGGATAGCGACCGCAGATCCAGAGCACGAGCGTGAAATAATTAGAATCGGAATAGGGTGGAGTGCATTTGGCAGGTATACTCTCGGATCATGAATATCAGTTTACCAACATCCCTCAAGGTAAAGTATATAACAGCTGTATCTCACTGGCGGGGATCAACTTAAATTAGGGACAATGCAGCGAGCTATGGAATGGAAA
Organism: Amblyomma americanum; assembly: GCF_052857255.1. Taxonomy (NCBI): domain Eukaryota; kingdom Metazoa; phylum Arthropoda; class Arachnida; order Ixodida; family Ixodidae; genus Amblyomma; species Amblyomma americanum. The sequence goes on along the minus strand of NC_135504.1, from coordinate 22,392,510 downwards.
ATGATAAGTTGTGAGGTCTCTAGCGCAGTCTGGGACAGGAATGCTTCGCCAGCTCGGGCCACAGCTGTGGCCGCGAAGGAGCTGTTTGTTGTAACTCCCCAAACCGATGGCCTCCTCGGTAGCACGGGCGGCAGGCAGGCAGGGGAGCAACGCAAACGGGGTGGCGTCACCTTGACAGGTGTGCACGCGCGTCTCCCAGTGGTTGTCCAGGCGCTTTGTCCGAAAGACGCGGGTTTGATCCCGGCCGCGGCGTTCGAATTTCGATGGAGGTGAAATGCCAGAGGCTCGTGTACAGTGCGATGTCAGTGTGCTTTAAAGAACCCCAGGTAGTCGAAATTACCTGGAGCCCCTCACTTCGCCGTCTCTCATAGCCTGAGTCGCTTCGGGACGTTAAACACCATGTACTACTTGACTACCGCCACACCACGCGAACTCAAAGGAGAGAAGGGCGCTCGGCTACATGAATGCGACACAAGTGGACTGGAGTCCATTTTTTGAGGTAAAGAGCAGCTTTTGAGAAGGGAAGGTGTGTCTCATCCTCTACTCTCTTCCTTGACGTGTTTGCACTTTCCCTCGAAGAGTGGTCTGGAGTCCTCTTGTGTCGCATTCATGTAATCGAGCGCCCCTTTCCTTTTGTCGCCTTTGAGTTCGCGTGGTGTGGAGGGAGTCGACGAAGCGACGGCGGTGCAGCCAGACCGGCCAGAGCAACACTAGGAGCCCCGCGTGCACAGCTGTCAAGGTGCAGGGAGTGTGGATCTTAGAAAGGGAATAATCGCTTCCATCTGTGGTCGAGGATAGACCGCTCTGCATTGTCACGCTAGCAGACAACTCAAGAATGCAGCGGCTTTTGCCCCGTCAAAGGACCCCCTTCCAGCTAACGGCGTCGGCTGACTCTAATGACCCTGCTAGCGTGACAATGCAGAGCGGTCTACCCTCGACCACAGATGGAAGCGATTATTCCCTATAGCTATAGCTGCGTTGGGTCTCCTTGGGAGCTACGCAGCAAAAGTTAATTTTTAAAAGCTGACTTGTTTTAATGACGGGAATGGAAAAGCTGCATTTATAGTTGTCCAACGCCAGCGACTCGCTGAGAGCAAATCATATTGTGATAAGAATTGGGACGGGGGCTCGAAGCGCTCGCAGGATTTTCAGTGAGACTAGACGACGTGCCATATCGTTTGTTTCAGCGTTAGTTTCGTGGCCAGAAGGCATATGATTTCTGTCTGAGAACAAACTTAATGATTAGCGTAAATTGGGCGGGGTTTCTGCTTTTAATGAACAAGCATAGTTCGGCGACAAAAGGCGAGCGCAGTACAAAACTTGCCACTAAAAGCTTAACATGGCAAAAAACGAAGAAATCGGCAATCTCGGCTACTCACGAACTATTCCGCGAATGACTGCCTTTTCCTCCGATTTTTGCGGAAGGCCCCAGTGTTGCCAAGGGAATGACCATCACCAGCACATGCGGTGCTTCTGAATTTATGGATTGAGTTTACTCGGGACGACAGTTGTCTGTTTATGGCCTGAATAGCTCCGCAGATATTTGCTTCCCTTTCTTTTTTCGTGCAGGCCTGGGCTGTGACAGAGCAGGCATGGTATAAAAATAATTGGTTTTTGGGGAAAGGAAACGGCGCAGTATCTGTCTCATATATCGTTGGATACCTGAACCGCGCCGTAAAGGGAGGGAGTTATGGGAAAACAATTTTTCTGCATCGAACTTCAACTATGATAACTGGTAGGTTTGCATTATGAAAGCGTGAAACAAGACGAAGCGTCGGCAGGCTCATTCATTCATCCATCAATTTTTTTTGACTGGTGGGTTGAGGCCTAAGAGGAAGTGAGAGGTTTAGGTGAGGGTTCGGACGCCGAACTCCGGAAAGAGGTCTAGCGGGGCACAGAGTTTGCGTTTAACGTGCAACTGGGGGTCGTCCACTCTTCGTATGTCCGAATGTGGAGGGCAGAGGTGTAGCGGGCGCAAAGGCTCGTCGTGTACGGGCAGGTCCAGATGAAATGACATTTTTTAATTGTTTTTTGGGGCAAGGAAATAGCGCAGTATCTGTCTCATATATCGTTGGACACCTGAACCGCGCCGTAAGGAATGGGATAATGGAAGGAGTGAAAGAAGAAAGGGGTGCCGTAGTGGAGGGCTCCGGAATAATTTCGACCACCTGGGGATCTTTAACGTGCACTGACATCGCACAGCGCACGGGCGCCTTAGCGTTTTGCCTCCATAAAAACGCAGTCGCCGCGGTCGGGTTCAAACCCGGGAACTCAGGATGTCCGGTGTCGGCTCAGGATGTCCGGTGTGAACCCTGCACTGTCTCGCGCCTTGTGAGCGAGAAACTGTCAGGTAGCCAGAAGTGATAGGAAGCGTAATGTTGGGGACAAGGTCGAGCAACAAACCCCTCCGCTCATGTTTAATGCGGGTGAGGACAGAGCCAAATATAATGGTCGGGGTGGGGAAGCAATAAGGCGGTCTTCCTCCAGCTGTACATCAGTGGCCTCCTGAGCTGTCCGATTCCCGGTCCCTTGAGTATGGTTTCCCAGCGTCCACTGAATGCGTGCAGAGACCTGGGAGGTCTCCTGCAGGTAGTGGCAGTGCTGTTTGATGCGGTGTGCCAGTGAAGTCTCGTAAGAACGGGTGTTGAGCGACTTGATTGCCTCTTGACTGTAGGTGTACATCTGTTTGGTAGCACCTGGTTGTGCACTGCATAGTTGAAGCTGCATCTATAGCTGTTAGCTCAAGTTCGGTAATAGTCCAGCACGTGCGACCACTGTCGGTAGTGAACTGATGTGGAGAGCCCTCCTGATAGCAGGCGTCGCCAGTGTCGTCGTCCTGGTATACGGTGGCTTCAGTATAAATGCGTAGAGCGAAGTGTTGGTCTTGTGTGACGAGTACCTGGCGTTGACTGCAGTCTCTACCAAGCCCTGTGGTGTTGGTTGGGAGGGTTTGGCATCATTTACCCGGGTTTCTTTCCCTGGGTGCTGAAACGCGATCCAATACGGGTAGGTAAAGGTTGGTCTCGTCAAAGATGCGAAGGCGACGTCCATAGAGTGTGTGTCGCAGGCGAGTTTCATGGTTGGCCCGCTGCGTGGCATTCACGGGCGGGACCTGGGCGAAGCGATTAAGTTCACTGAAGCGCTTGTGTACGGGTAGGACGGTTATCACCCTCAAGGCAGAGACTAAGTGTGCCGATTGTATTGCAGTTCGCAGTGATCAAATCGTAGTAAGCGGCACCGTAGCGCGCAGCTTAGCGACCAAAACCGATGGTTATACTACTAGCGACATCCACCCATGCGCCACCACTCTAGCTATAGCGAGCCGTTTGATGAGGTGGTGCGTTTGTTTCCGCAAAGTTTTTAACTATTGGATCCGTGTTTTAGCCGTACCTAGTTGGTTGATGGGAGCGCCAAGTATACGGAGATAACTATACGGTGATTGGTGGTGCTATACCTTGGCTTCTTCAACCATGGCTACCGTGCTGCTGCTTCATCTTTCTTAGACCGCACAACGCAGTAGAAATGAGGAAACTGGGATGCCAATAGCAACAGAGATCCTGGTGGAACTATCCTAATAAAAATTACTATGTTCGTCAGCTACTGAGACTCGAGCGGACCTTTTGTGTTGAGGTGTCAACTGACGCCACCAGGGCCGAAAAGGCTAGGCACGAAATAGAAGAAACTTTATTCATAATTTTGGTGGAAGTGATGGAATGTTCTTAGACACAAAACAAATGGGCCATGGAAGGCATGCCAGGCAATAACTGGATTAAAAAAAAATCTCATCACGGTATAAGCAGGATAATTAAAGCTTGCACAATACAACACTAATTGCTACATTTAATTTTTCTCCTATAGAACAACACAGATCGGCACATTCTTGGGTCGTCTCCTATCACATTTGAAGGAGGTCTGAAAGTCGGTAGCATTCATGGCCAGGTTGCACATCAGTCCGCCGCTGGGCTTGCCGCAGTGGTGGCTGCAGTAGCTGACGTAAAACGTCTGCGTGGCCGTCAGCATTTCCAGCGACTTGAGCCGCAGCGGCTTGTCCGGGTCCTGCTCCGAGCTTGTCCGCATGGCGACCAGCGCCACCTCCAGCGCGAACAGGTCGCCCAACAGTCGGCGCTCCCTGAGAGTCTTGGCTTGGTCCAGCCTGCGTGTAGGTAAGGAATTGGCACACTTTGAAATTATGGCCTTATGTGGTACAAATGTTCACAATGTAAATGTTTTACCGGAGCCCTTCCACTGTACTTTCACGTTTCACCAAGAGCTTTCATCCGGGCCCTGATAGACGCCTGCATGTTGTAATTAAACCTTCCCTGTCCCCTGTACTCCGACCTCCTCGACAAGAGCATCAACTCACTCTGATCCGCTTCCAACTCTCAACCAGCGTACAGCTCCTGGTGCGGATGAAGTCACGTACAGTATGCTTCGTAGCCTCTGATTCTAAGCTACTTGGACTGATAATGCATATAACTCACGTATGGCAGACAAGGAATCCTCAGTCTGTCTGGAAAGAAGTCAATGTCAGCCGTGGGCCCTAAACGTAGTATAGGCCGATGGCACCCACTAATACCCGCTTTATATCGCTCACTTCCTATAGGGGGAATGTTATAATGAGAATGGTTCTCGCTGACCTGGAGTGGCACCTAGAATACTGTCACCACCTACGCCCAACATTCGTTGGCTTCCGCAAGCACGTGTGCTGTTCGAGATGCTTCTGCGCGTATTTACAAAGATGTATATGCAGTCTCCAGCGTGGTTCTCTTCCACACCTGTGCTGGCAGGAACATGCATTTTTTGTCTATTGCAAGAAAACCTTTTTATCATTATAAACCATCTTGGACAATAACGCTTCCTACGAAACTACGAATTTTTCATGACAGGGAGCACTTCCGGTTCCGGTAACCTGCACATGACGTCTTTCTCTGCCGCGCCCAGAAAACGTAAGCAAGTTTTCTGATGTCATCACTACGCTTATCTCATTCTGATCTCATTCTGTACTCATGTCGTCACGAACATGGTCGCAACCATGTTCACTCTCAGTTAACCTACCCTACAACTAATATTCATTATTTAATCCCAACCCGCTACCAGCTATCGGAACGGAGCATTATATATTCTCCACGAGTTGATTTAGTACTTCCACCATACTATCATACACTCACGTATGAGCTCTAACTCGCGTACTGCCTTTCTGAGCCTCATTGTTGCAGCAATGTTTGCATTCCATCACTTGCAATACGCTATCTTTAGTCTCACACCGAGATTTCTTTGCTCTGAAGTGCTGGTAGATAATAATAATTTGTGTTTTTTTTTGGGGGGGGGGGGGGGGGGAGGAGATGGCGCAGTATCTGTCTCATATATCGTTGGACACCTGAAACGCGCGCGCCGTAATGGAAGGGATAATAACGCGATTAATAACGTGATTAATAACGCTAACCGCATGTTAGGATACTTACGTCGCAAATTCTCTACGGCTCCCTCTTTCCTTAAACTTCTACTCTATAAAACACTCATATGTCCTAAACTAGAATACGCAGCATCAATATGGGACCCTACGCATGAAAACCTCACATATTCCTTGGAATTAGTCCAAAATAATTCCGTTCGCTTCATTCTTTCAAATTACAACCGTACGGCAAGCATCACAGCCATGAAATCTAACGTCTCACTCCCACCGTTACAATCTCGCCGAAAAATTGGTCGCCTAACGCTATTTCACAAGCTATATCATCACGTTGCGCTTCACAACTATTTCATGTCACCCCCCGAATACATTTCACGTCGCATCGATCCCCGCCACAAGGTTGGCATCCCAACATGCCACACCAAATCTTCTTTTCAGTCATACCTTCCCCGCACATCTGTGGAATGGAACCGCCTTCCCCCCGATATTGCAGCCATTCCTGATAATAAAATCTTTCATGACGCTGTAGCTAATATTGTTGATTGTGAAGAAAGTAGATTGTGTGTTTTATCTGTTTCACTGTATTGTATGCATTGTTTCTATACTATTTACGTTTTCTGGATGTTGTTATTTGTTTTATTCCGGAGGAAATTTCTTTGTAATACCTGTTTTCACTGTATTCTATTTCATTGTTGTTTATCCTTAACCCACTCCACTAGCTCTGTAATGCCTTTGGCCCTGAGGGTACAATAAATAAATAAATAAAAAAGGAGGGAGTGAAAGAAGAAATGAAGAAAGAGGTGGAGGGCTCCGGAATGCAGCTGTAATTTCGGAGGCGTTGGGAGTTCTAGGTCTAAAATTTAAAGCGCGTTAAATGTGTCATATCGCTTTGATGTATGCACATGAAATTTGAAATGTTCAACAAAATACACGTCTTGCTGTTTCTAGGTTTATCATCCTTCATATTTTTTTCCTTGTAGATTTCTAAGAGAATGAGCCTAAGTTCTTTATAAGAGTGCCCGTGAACGAAGAGGCAGACCTGCAATCAGGCTGGCCTTGCTTCTTCGTAAACCACCAGGTGGTGTTGCGTCCCGCCCTGTCCAGTTGGCGGCCGCGCAGGTCCACGGAGCGTACCAGCTGCCTGGCCAGCTGGAAGCCGAACCCCGCGTAAGTCATGGTGGCCGACCCTCCGCGCAGGTAGGATGGCGGAAACACGGCGGACAGGCCGAGCCACACCTCGTTGAGGGCGTACACGTATTGTACGCTGCCCGAACGCCACCGGTACCTGCGTTCATAGTCGTGGACTCATTGGCCCGCAAGCATCTTACAAATAAAACACTAGTTTTCAATCAGCTCCTGACCACTAAGGAAGTAGTGGTGGTACCATATTGCTATCACCTTGTCAGTCGAGTTATCCTTCTGTATCATACCGCTGGAGATATGTTTCAGAGTTTAAGAGCATCCGTGGTTGCTACCTCAAAGAGGAGCTGACACCTATAGGAGATGCGTGAAATTCGCACCCAGTTCTTTCTGAAATGCACACAGAGCTTAACGGCACTTTAAATGCGTCCAATAGTTACATGTTACTGGTGAGCTGTCTACCTGTCGAGTTAGTGATACGACCGTGGTGGCGAACACTGTTGGCACTAGCACTGCCCAGCCGCCACATAGTTTAACGAGAACCACAATTTTACTCTAATAATCATAAATTCAGTAATGCCTTACCTGGACGTCATGAGGCTACCGTAGTATGGGCTAGCTAGCGCAGCCCTCAGCGCCTTCCTTGACTGCAGCCAGGCCTCGAAGAAACTCTTTGCGTCATCAGAAAAGTTGGCATAGAGTACGTCCAGAGAACTGGCGTGCAAGTACGGCTCGGGCGGCCAAATCCGCTTCGACACCAGCGAGGCGATCTTGCTCCGGGCTTCGAGCTTCGTCGACTCTGCTAATCGCAATGACGATTTCACTAATTCCACAAGCGATGCCGACGTCCAGCTCAGCGCAGCGATCACTTTGCTCCTCTCGTTGGCGTCGAACGTGTCTTGAAACATGGGCGCCGATTGTACGATGCCGAACGACTCCTGGACTGCGACGAAGCACTGGACGTGCGTGAAGACGTCTCCCGTAACGGCCGACAGTACGTCGAAGTCTGTGTTCACGGTCCAGGCGTACGCGTACGCGAACGTCCAGCCGAGGACGTTCAGGAGCCTCTGGTACGGAAGCGAACCCACAATGCTGCCGACTCGAGCGAATTGCTGCTCCTTCACTATAAGCATTTCTGTCGCGGCGGAAACGTTGATAGCTGCGTTCAAGTACTTATCTAAGAGCGCCGCCCAGTGAGCCGGACTCACAGCCTGTCCGAAGACCGTAGAGATGTCACTGACCGGGACAAGATCGTCGAAACCTTCGCCAGCATCGTAGGCGTCATCGAAAAGTAGGGCCCTTCTGAATAACGTTTCGTCATTATGCAGGTCCTTCACTTCCGCGTCGTTTAGAGTTAGCTTGCCGTCACTCAGGAAGAGTGACAGGTTCCTAACGACATTATTGTAGGTGGCGCCGTCAGCGCCTGCCAGGTGTTCCATGCGCAACGCGGGTATGTCGCCTATGTCTCCGATGATGATGACGGGAGTGTCGTGGCGCATGGACACAGTGACGTCAAACCAGAGGGCCACTCTCCAGTTAATGGCGAGGTCTAGGAGGACGTCGAGGACCCCGGAACGACCGTCGCCTTTCCCGGAAGTTGAGGCGGGACGCGGCCACGGAATTCCACGCTCCCGCATGAACTTCACGAAGTCCTCCGCGTACGTGCTGGTGCCCCGATCCACGTTGCATCTGGAGACAGCAGCGAAGGCCTTCGCTGCCGCTGAAGAACTGCGATTGGAGGCAAGGAAAGCCTGTGTGGAAAAAATCACAAAAATAAGAAACGCCGTTGGAAGTGTGACCACGTTCAGCAAGAACCCGAAGCGTGTATTGGGTATCGTCTGTCCATGCATGCAACAAGGAGGAAGTCGTGGGCGGAAATAAAATGTTTGGGAATAAATTTCACTTTCTAGCTACTTATAGCCTTATACTTATAGTCTTATAGTACGGTAAGCATAACCTACGTATTTTTTTAGGAAGCGTAAGTCGTGTGTGGTTCAAGTCAGTGATGGTCCAGGTCGCAACCTAGAATTCCCTTTAGCCCAAAAATCGGTATTTTGGGCACTTTTTTTCTTTCTGAATTTTGGAAAATCTCGGTATTTTGACCCTAGTTGTTTTATTGTATACATGTACACTCTTAAACTCGAATACGCCCATATGGGTGCAAAGAGGGAGTAAGCCGTCCTCTAGTGTACACCCTTTTGTGAAAGGGAGTACGGCAGAGGACGGCTTATCCCCTTTCTACTCCTTTCGGTTTAGAGTTTATATAGTCCCGTGGATTATCAAGGCGATCTCAACTTGTTCTATGTAACGGACGAAAAGCATGATTAGGTACATTAAGAAGGACCCAGAAAGGGGGTCTCAATAAAAGTGCTATACGTCTGGGATGTTAAAAGACGGCGGTTCATAATTATCCCCCAGCAGGAATTATTTTAATGGGTTTTGTGGAAGCTGACTTATATGCAGACAAAATTGAAACTTCCGCGTCTTCGCGCCTTTCCCTCTCTCGCACGCCCAAACGGCGGCGCTCCTCCGCCTCCCTACTCACCCGGCCCCTCCCCTACCTCCACCGTTTGCGGAGCGCGCGGATAGCGCGGATAGCGTCCGTTACATAGCCCCGCCGCGGTGGCTCAGTGGTTAGGGCGCTCGACTACTGATCCGGAGTTCCCGGGTTCGAACCCGACCGCGGCGGCTGCGTTTTTATGGAGGAAAAACGCTAAGGCGCCCGTGTGCTGTGCGACGTCAGTGCACGTTAAAGATCCCCAGGCGGTCAAAATTATTCCGGAGCCCTCCACTACGGCACCTCCTCCTTCCTTTCTTCTTTCACTCCCTTCCTTATCCCTTCCCTTACGGCGCGGTTCAGGTGTCCAACGATATATGAGACAGATAATGCGCCATTTCCTTTCCCCAAAAACCAATTATTATTAGCGCGGAGTGGCCTCGGCCGCGGTAGCGCGTGACGCCTGAAAGAATTTGGCGCTGTGAACCAATGATAACCCCCGGCTGCTGACGTCATTTGCAAGACGCGACGTCGTCTGCCAGGTTTTCGTGCGAAAGCCCGGCAGCGCGCGTGGCCGCGAGGTGCGAAAGCGGGTATTTTAAAAAAATGTATTGTAAATTTCCCGCTCGCTTTAGAGGTCTCGTACGCGGTATGGACGCTCGGTGGCCCGTACTCTACATAGTGCAAACATTTTAAAGCCAAGTTCAAACACCCCTTTCTGTGGCCCTTTAAGAAGGTCTGCCGCTCAGGAGCACAAATCAATCACATAATAGCCATTGTTCAAGAATTCTCGGTACGCTCACGTATACCTGCGCGTCTCCGAGCTGGTTGAAGACCTCGCGGATGTGGGCCAGCGTGGCTACTGTCGCACGATCGTCCTCTCTGCGTCCACAGACGTGGGCGTGGAAGTCGACGCAGGGGTCGGCGGATCGGTTGAGGGAGGCCAGGATAGCGCTGGCGTGCTGCACGCAGTCCTCGCTGTCGCACACGTCGGCGGCAGGGGTGTGGAAAGGACTGTACACGCGGCGGACGACCAGCACGGACAACGCGACCAGTACCAAGGCGAACACCACGAGGCCGGCGGTGAGCAACAGTCGCGAGGCAGTTCGGCCCTTGAGCTGGTGGCGGTCCGCAGGCCTTAGGGGCGACGACCTCGGTTCTTTCTGAATAAAATAGTTAGGCTGAGTCATTCAACCGTTCATTTTTAACAACTCTGGGCCCCATGTCGAAGCCATCAATTAAAGAAGCAAAAAGTAAACGTAATTAATGCAGTGCCCCGCCGCGGTGGCTCAGTGGTTAGGGCGCTCGACTACTGATCCGGAGTTCCCGGGTTCGAACCCGACCGCGGCGGCTGCGTTTTTATGAAGGAAAAACGCTAAGGCGCCCGTGTGCTGTGCGATGTCAGTGCACGTTAAAGATCCCCAGGTGGTCGAAATTATTCCGGAGCCCTCCACTACGGCGCCTATTTCATCCTTTCTTCTTTCACTCCCTCCTTTATCCCTTCCCTTACGGCGCGGTTCGGGTGTTCAACGATATATGAGACAGATACTGCGCCATTTCCTTTCCCCCCAAAACCAATTATTAATTAATGCAGTCATTTTGAAGCGAAAAGCTTCACTACGCAAGTCAACACCGCGCTTCGCGCGAGCCGGCGTATGTCGGAGCACGAGTGACGTCACGCACGACGCAGGTGGCAACCGCCGACTCCGTCGCCTGTTTCTCTCTCTCTGTGGGCCGCACCCACACTCTACCACATCACATGGGAATGTAAACGCAACCAAACATTCCACCAACACAGTAACCCGAGTGCAGAGCAATGGGAGAGTCGGCTCACCAGCTGCGAGCTCACGGCCCAAAGGGCTTTAATTAGTGCAGCACGCAAGTGAGGTAGCTAGGCTCAGTGGAGCCCTGGAATAGGGGCACAACCTTGCTTAAGAAGAGGCCTCAAGTCGCCAGCGCAGTGAAGATGACGGAGGCCTCGAGACGCCAAGCCCTTGAAAGCACCTAAATAAAGTTTTTTTTTCTCTCTCTCTCTCTCTCTCACTCCCTAGTCACAACTGCGCATGCGCCACTAGTAGCACCGAGCCACTGGTGTTCCGCCGCTGCGCGGTGCCGCGCATTTCCTCGAATGGAATGGAAAACTTTATTGCTCTATATCTCAGAAAGATTGGCGGTGGGCCGGTGTCTTCATGTCGTGAGACCTGGCCGCTTCACAATGTCGGCGCCCCTATTCCAGGGCACCGCTGAGTCTTGCTGCCTCGCAGGCGTGCTGCACAAGTGCCCGTTGGGCTGCGTGCTCGCAGCTGGTGAGCAGACCCTCCCATCGTTCTGCACTTGGCTTATTTACTTTATGGAATTCGAAATTACGCTTGCATTCCCACGTGGTGTGGTATAACGTGAGGGTTGCCCCGCACCACGGACATGTATCCCTGTACTGGGTAAGGAACATTTTGTGTAGTGTGTGCAGGTTGAAAACTGTACCTGCTTGCATGTCTTCGCCAGCTGACTGCCTCGTGTTGTGCGAGCCTCGAAAATCTAACTTTCAGTTTTCTCTTTCTTCTTTCCCTCCTTCTTTTATCCCTTCCTTTACGGCGCGGTTCGGGTGTCCACCGAGATTTGTGATACTGTTACTGTGCCATTTCCTTCCCTCAAAAATTAAACAAAACAAGTGAGCCGACGGCGTTCATAGAGTTCATTGGCCTTTGACAACTTTGCAAAGGCCGTTCATTTTCACGAAAGGAAAGGCGCACAACCGGCTCCGTGGGTCAGTGGAGACCTAAATCTCGCTTTCGCTTTGTATATCCTGGATTAGCAGAGCTAATCCACATTAATTTTTTCACGAGACAAGGATCAATTGGTAGCTTGGGCAAAAAAAAAATAAACGTGGGGGATACACATAACTTCCGCCTTAATGGTACGACGTGATAGCCTTAATGGATATAAATGCCCATATATGCGGAGTTTGTCATTCTCTACTTTACATTCGCAGATAGCGGGGAGCCCTCGTATCACGAATGGGGTAGTGATGCGGTGCATGGTTAACCGATGCTGCAGTTCCTCGGCAGGTGGCTGTTTCAAACACAGCCACTGGTGGGGCTTGTGAGACCCAGGTAACTCTTCCCGAGCAACCTATCGCGGCCAATAATTGATTTAACTGCCACCTGCCGCGGTGGACAGTTTGCTCACAGTCCGGTGTCCGGGTTGTGAAGATGTCACAAAATCACGTGACTTGGTGCACATCATCGAATTTTTCGCACACGCCGCTGCCGCTGCCAACGACTCCAGGACTTCCTCTGGACGGGAACCTCGAACATCGTCGAAAGAGGCACGCAAAGCTAAGACGTTAAGATGATTCCGGAGAAGTCCTATTTGCTGTCGCATAACTAACGAGGTGACAAGGCCGCGCACAGCCTACGAAGAAAGAATTTAACCAACGAGCCAAAAAAAAAACAACCTTAAAACACCTCCCGGCAGTATGCAATGGTGTTTACAGATGGCGCCGCCAACTGTAAGCATCTAGGGTGTCTCGATGTCAGCGCCGCCGTTGTGTGCCTCGATATGTCGGCGCTGGTATCGAGACACCCTATAAGCCCCGAAAAGTGGCTACGGGCTATGGTCACTTTCTGAAGCGGAGTTCTTTAAATGGAATGATCACGGAGGAAGCAAAACTCAGAAGGGGTCGTCGCTATCCCAGCTGCATGCCAAAAAGTGTGCCGGAAGCACGCGCTTTCGCAAGGACCACTGGGAGTCTTTGGCCGAAGGCGCAGCCAATAGTAACGCTGGGTGCAGCGGCGTCGTCTGCTGCAATGCCTGCTGCGCATGCGCAAGCTCGCGAGCAGCGGGGAGCCGGCTTAAAAAAAAAAGTGACGTAACCTCCTCTCCTGAGCTCTTTCCTTCTTCCATAGGAATGATCGAAGAGCTTTCGTCCTGCAGTGTATAATAACCGGACTGATGTTGATAATGAGCTCACCAGGTGGTCCACCAGTTGTGCTGGGCTAATTGAGGCGCTGCCAGTGAAGCTGTGCAGAGACTTCACGGACGGCGCAGTAGGGATCACGATGCCTTCTGAAATGCATTGGTCTATGGTGGAACGCCGGCTCAGTGGCTCGCGGGGGTCGGGTCGGGGCTCTGGGCAGCTGTGTTTGCCCATCTCCTCCAGTGCGTCTCTCATGGCGTCGAGGACATCACTCTATAAGAAAATAGGCCGCCGATTTTAATTTTAGGTATTAAAAGGAAATTATTCAAAAAGGCCGCCACCGGGCCATACTCTGAGACCATTTGATACTAAATAAACCTCTATTCTATATGTAGGCCAAACGAAGCTGTCCGGAGGGAAGTAGTTTCTTCAGATAAGTTCTCTAAGTAGTTGTATCAACGAAACTACCGAATTTGTCATCTGCAATGCCACCTCTCGTACCGCAGCGGGGGCCCAGTTTAATAAAGAAAAAAAAGCAGTGGTGGCCCAGTGTCTTGAGCATCCGCCTCGCATGCGGTAGGTACGGGGTTCGATTCCCAGTGCCGCCAGGTACCCACCGGTGACACAATGGGTAAAAGCTTTCCCCTGCCTGGTGCTCGGCTTCTTTAGGGTGAAATGCTTGAGAAATGGGTCTTTCACGTTACCTCGTGCAATGAAAACTACCTTGAGCCATGGCGCTCTTTGGCCAAAGCTGCCCTTGCACTATAAAAATTAATCATCATCACCTCTTGTGCGGTTGATAATGCAGCTACACTATAGCAGTGTGCATCAATTTACAGAGTGTACATTAAGATTTCTAACGATGCCTACATTGTGCTGTTTGAACAAGAACAACGCTTAGAATGCTGGCGCGAACACAGCCAAAAAATGGAGCCTTAGCGCTCGCCTAAGATAATAATAATAATAATAATAATAATAATAATAATAATAATAATAATAATAATAATAATAATAATAATAATAATAATAATAATAATTGGTTTGGGGGGAAAGGAAATCGCGCAGTATCCGTCTCATATTTCGTTGGACACCTGAACCGCGCCGTAAGGGAAGGGATAAAGGAGGGAGTGAAAGCAGAAAGGAAGGAAGAGGTGCCCTAGTGGAGGGCTCCGGAATAATTTCGACCACCTGGCGATCTTTAACGTGCACTGACATCGCACAGCACACGGGCGCCTTAGCGTTTTTCCTCCATAAAAACGCAGCCGCCGCGGTCGGGTTCGAATCGCCTAAGACGCCACTCTTCGCTTTCATCACTGCTGCACCAGCGCACCATGAGATTGAAGAAAGCCGCTGCCAAACAGGCGCTGATCTGACCGAAAGAAAAAAACAAGGGGAAATTGCACGGGCCTGTCTACTGGCTCCAACCGCGCCACTGAAAAACCACAGTTTCTAAATATTACATAGAGGGAAAGCTGGCGCCACCGTCTATGCAATCTTCTTAAAGCACTTCATCCACCGCGGGAGTGCCGAGAAGGGGTGGTGTTAGACCGGAAACGTGGACATATCTTTGTGCGGATGAAGTTGTTGCAATCCAGAGTTTTTCACTTTAACGTTATTGAAAGTTACGCGTTAGGCCGGTGTGATGTTCCTTGTGTGTGCTACGAGGTTCCGCGTTCGACGGCGCGGCGTATACGGAGACCCAGATGACAGCGGCATCATCAATTACCCAGCCATGCTCTTTGAGAGTGACGACCAGAACGAAGGGGTTTAAGCCCAACCGGACCCAACCGGACCCGCCGCCGCCGCCGCGGGGAAACGGGCTTTATCCTCCCCAATTGCCGTGGCGGTTCCAGGGGAGGCCTCCCGAGCACATCCCAGGGCAAGGGACCACTTTCCCGGCCGGTGACCCGCGGGAACTGTCAGCGGGCCAGAGCGCGCCTTACCTTGAGGAGCGAGTGTCAGTTGATGGATGGAGAGCGGAGGCCGGTGACCCGCGGGAACTGTCAGCGGGCCAGAGCGCGCCTTACCACAGCCGACGCTATGCGCTACCTCGAAGACAACCTTCTTTCCCTCGGACTCAACACGTGAGGGGGGCGAGACCATAAGTGCGGTGGTATGTTTGTGCGCCAAAGTGAAAGCCCTAGCCCCCCTCCTTCTCCTCCGGCGTGGGCGTCCTCACCCTAGGGAGTGTGGAGAAGAGGATATAAAAATCGACAAGCAGTACGGAAGAAGGACGCTCAGGACGACATCGTTCGCCAAGAAGGCCTTCAGCGCCGAAGCCCGACGGCGTGCAGCTTCTGCCAGCAACCGTTCGAGATCAACTCCGGAGCCCCTCCATCGTCCTCATGAAGTCGTCGGCACGTAAGCTCGGACGCCCCAGCCTCTGAATCTTAATCATGTATAATTATTGAATATATCTGTTTGTTTAAACTGAGCCATACGGGGTCTCTTTGCCTCTCCGTCCCGTGTGGACCTGCGCATTATGGGGGTCATCACACCGGTATGGAAACTTTCACAGCATTCCTTCGGGGTTTGCCTCGGGAGGAGTCATATTTTTAAGGCCAAATCCACGTTTTACGCCAAGCCAAGCAAGATCCCTCGTCTTCCCGGCATTCCTGCGCCTTTCCATGATGGATGAAGTTTAGCGCCCCGGCAGATTTCCCTCTGTTGTACTGTAATGAACTAGACCGGCGCCAGAGCACGTGACATTAGAAGACGACGAAGACAAGAAGAAGCTGGAGCAGCGCTTCGGAGAAGCGCACAGAGCTTACAGCTCAGCGTTTCAGCTAGGAAGCCCTGGGACTGAACCTCGCATCACAATATTAAGAGACTCTATATGACTGTCGCTGAAGCAGACAGTAGATATTTGAAAGACATATCAAACAAAGATCGGTAGAAAAGCAGCCCGTCGTAGCAACCACGTTATCTGAAGCCAGGTAGAGACTCACAGTGGCGTCGGCAGCACCGGAAATGCTTCGTACGTGAAAACTGGGCGATGGCCTGGTCCGAATCACCTTCCCCATCGATATGCTCCGGTCTATCGAGGCCCGGTGGCTCATGGGCTCGCGGACGTCTTCGCTAGAATCACCGGGTGTGCCCACGGTCTCCTGAGCCGTGCTGTCCGCGGCTCCCACATCACCTTTCTGTGCAAAGCAATTATGAGTACTTCAATCCAACAATCGGATCTAGTGAAAACATTAACGCGCAAATAATTCTTATCTCTAGACAGTGAGATTTCACTGTTGCATTCATAGGGTTTCGTGAGGCGAGTGTTAATAGAAGAGGGCATGGTTTTCGCACGACTGGATTGTTCATTTACCGCAGCGGTGGCCTACTGGTCTGGCTGGATATCCGCCTTGCATGCGTGAGGTGTGGGGTTCGATCCCCAGTGCCGCCGGGTACCCGCCGGCGATACAATGGGTAGAAACTTCCCCCTGGTCTGGTGCTCGGCTTACTCAGGGTGAAATGCTTGGGAAATGGGTCTTTGACCCCTCCTTGAGTATAAGAAAAAAAAAAACCCTTGTGCCATGGCGCTCTTTGGCCACAGATGCCCTGTGCCATAAAAATCCATAATCATAATCATCATTAATTGTTCATTTTATTTGAGGCGACGAAATAACGGTGACAGCTGAATCACCTCCCTGTTATGCCCCACATACCTTTGTCAATGTCTATACTCGCCATTCTGATCTGTGAGAGCGAATAGAAGACCGAGTTTGACAGCTTAATGAGAACTCACCAGGTTGTCCACAAATGGCGCAGGGGTGCTGGAACTGCTTCCGGTGTAGCTGTGCAGAGACTTCAGAGAGGGCGATGTGGGGATCACAATGCCTTGCGAAATGCACCGGTCTATGGTGGAACGCCGGCTCATGGGCTCACGCGGGTCGGGGCGGGGCTCTGCTGAGTAGCTGTCTTTGCCGGCCGCCTCCATTGCGTCCCCAAGAGCGACGAGCACGTCTCTCTGCGAAAAACGGGAACCCGTGCATCGGTCGTTCGTTTGTTCATTGATGCACTTGCTCTTTTTTCTTTGGCACCTTTTGTTCAATAACTTGTTGGCGAGATATGAACGGATATTTGGTGGTAGTGACGACGGCTGTGAATGTATAAGGGAAATCAACTTGCTCGTAAATGCAAGCGTCAGATTTAAGTTGCTTATTTGCTGCGTGAAAGGAAAATGGCCTGCGAAAGGAGTCCTCCTAATCGCTTGCAAGGAGTTGTCCTACATACAGAGTACCCCATTTTCTAAGACTGAAGCAGATGCCACTTCAAATTATTAGCGTGCTGAACTGTGGCACTGCAACAACTGCGTCGCCATTTCCTCGACTGCACCATTGCTCGAAAACTCAAAGGCATCACAATGGGCATCACTGGAAGCGGAGGCCGTGACCAAGAGAGTGCAGGATACCAGCGTGGTGAGGACTAGCTTCTTTTAGAGGCACGCCTAAGTCCATAGATGTCTGTTGGCTAGTGTACGACAGGCTTTCCAGGGATGTCTGGTGCAACCTCAGATGTTTGTTACACCGCGTGCAAGGCGTCTTTCTGGGGAGATAGTGATACCGCGTGCAGCGATAGTGGACCCCAGTTTACTGATTTCTTTTTTTGTTGTTATTATAAAGTGTCAGATTGAGGTTTATAAAGAGATTCACCCCTGGGAATGGTGATAACTTTGAGAAAAATTGAAAGTTGAAAATTCCTTTTTGGGGAAATAAAACGGCGCAGTATCTGTCTCACATATCGGCGGACACGTGAACCGCGCCATAAGGGAAGGGATAAGGGAGGGAGTGAAAGAAGAAAGAAAGAGAGAGGTTCCGTAGTGGAGGGCTCCGGAATAATTTCGACCACCTGGGGATCTTTAACGTGCACTGACATCGCACAGCACACGGGCGCCTATGCGTTCCGCCTCCATCGAAACGCGGCCGCCGCGGTCGGGTTCGAACCCGGGTTCCCCGGATCAGTAGCCGAACGCTCTAACCACTGAGCCACCGCGGCAGTATTTTTTGTTCGTAGAAAGAGCTGTTGAATGCGGAAAAGAAAATATAAAAATGAAAGCAGCTTAACCATGATAAAAATCTGTGCAGGACGTTTATTTTGGGGGGAGGGGGGTAGCGTAGATGCATTTTTGGGCTAAGCTTTTCTTTCAAGACAAAAAAAGGAGAAAAAAGGTGGCAAGGGCGCGCTGGTGGCGGATCCAGGATCTCATTCATTGAGATCCTGGAATAGACGGCACTGCTTGTCTGATCTTTTCCATAAACTCCAATAGTCGCAATGGCCGCCTGTGCAGGTCCGTTGCACACGAATATAACCTACAAGATCATTTCAGGCTCCATTTAAGCCCCGCAACACTCACACTGCTGTCAGTGGACACTACGGGGAGATTGGCCAAGAGGTGGTCCGGTGACAGGGTGTGAATAATTTCGCCCGAGGACACGCGTCGATCTATCGAGGCTCGCCCCAGGAACGGCTCACGGGGGTCCGTGGATGGCTCGTCGGTGCTGTCCTGGCTGCCTCCGGTCAAGTCGTGGTGAGACGCCGTAGTGTCCTAAGCGACGACAGATAACCAGTGTTAGTTTAATCGGTAAGACTTATTTGGCGACTTTTTAAAATCTGCAAATAATTTTACAAGCTTTTATTTACAGCGTGCGTGTTGAATTGCACATTTTCAGATCATCATTGCCCACTGCTCAGCAAAATCTGAACCCGCCACCTTAAACCCAGAGAGGTATCAACGGCATCACGATTCTGGCCGACATTCGGGCTTGTTTCTGCCAAGCGCATAAAACAGGCCTCGAGCTAATATCTGTCCCTCCTGGACAGTCTGGCTTCGCGCTGCGATCGTTTCACAGGTAGCGGCACGGGTACTGCTGGCTTCCTCGAGTGCGTTAATTATGGGCAAGTACAGGAGACTCGGGAATCGAACTTGTGTAGTTCCAATGTCCTGTTTATTCGAACTGGGATTTATCCGATACACCACCTGGGTGAAGGGCAACGTGATTGAGCACCAGAGTCGAAAAGAAAATTCGGCCAGCTTGAGTTCGTACTATTAATGCTTGGAAACGAGAATCCGTCCCATGGGTCATGGCTACCAACAACCAGGATGAGGCGCCGCAGCGCTCCGTAAGAGGACACGGTGTAACAGTTACCGCTAGGGTGTCGCATCACACATCATCGCGTAGACTTTTGGCGGTTTGTATGTTATTTCAGGGTAGTCAAATTTTCAGCTAAATATAGCTACACTGTGCGCCCACCTTGTCCTTTGGCTGGGACTCCTCGCGCGACCGTTTCTTGTCGGCAACTTTGTGCCCCGGCGTTGCCGGTCCCTCCCGCACAGAAGGGAGGCCGGGATGACTAGTGGAGGTGTCTTCATCCGCCGAAGTGCTTTTCCTCGGGGAGTCAGTGGAGGCTGTGGCTCCCGCATTACGCGGCGGTACGTCTGTAGGACCTCTTGGTTCCTGGTCCGGGATGTCCTTCTTCATCTTAGGCTCCAGGGCTTGAAGAGCGTCCCGAGTAGGTAGCTTAAGAAGGAGGATATGTGACAATAGCTTCCTCTTTTCTGGAGGACAGGGAAGGCCATTCATGAGGCGCGTGTCCTGCCACGTGTCTAAAGTTGGTGAATACGCCGGGTGAATTGATCAATGCACTCTTTAAAACAAAGCTGACGTAAGCAAAAAGAACAGCGCAGAATCGTTCGAAGCAACGGAATTGTAATTTTACGCCCACCTCGTTTATGTCGGCTACGTCAATCCTCGATGAAATGTAAAGTACCTTAACTTTGTCGCTGTACAATCCTCCTGCACACTCTAAACAAAAGATGTAAAAAGAGAGTAAAACTGTCCTCTAGCGCACATCTTTTCATAAAAGGGTGTTCGCTAAAGGACAGTTTACACCCTTTTTCTTCCCATATAGGTGTATTTGTGTTTTGAGTGCACTGTAAACAGAAAGGAGTAAAAAGGGTGTAAGCTGTCCTCCAGCGCATTCCCTTCTATAAAAGAGTGTGTTCTAGAGGACAGCTTACTGGCCTTTTTACACATTCTTGTCTAGAGCGTTGCGAAATCACTGGAAGCGCACCCGAGCCTTCGCTATACCTTGCTGCGGGGTGTAATTACCTTTGCTGCGTCTGGCGCCGGAGGTCGCGATCCACGTCGGGTGGTGAAGTGGTTGACCGCGTCGGAGTAATTCAAGTGGCTCCGGTGCGATTCTGGCTTCAACGCCGTCTGGGCTGCCCTGCGTCTGCCTGTCGTCGATTCGAAGCTAGACTACGCCGGAACGAGCGAGGAGCTCGTGCTGGCTCTTCTTCAGCGCATCTGCGCGAGCCGCCGGGTTTTAATTTGCACAAAATATCAGCTGCGTACATATTTTTCGTAACTTGCAGTTTTTGCGGCGAGCGACATAGGCATAGTTCTCAAATAACAATTACTAGGGCATGGTAGAAAGCCGGGGTATGATTGGACGAATTCGTAATAAATAAAATTAAAAACAGGACATGAAGGAGATGCTTCATCACGAAGTTATCACGCGCACAACCTGGACACATTTCTTATTGTGTAAATAGTTTTTTTGTATATTACCTCTCCCCCATCCTCTCTTCGTGTCCCCTCACCTATTTCATTTCATTTCTCCATTCTGCCTGCTATCCTTTATTTCCGCTGCCACAGCTCAGGTGCTTCAGTATCGATGGCAGATGCCGGGGCTAGCAAAAACCTTTTCCTTCCTTTTTATTATTATTTTAATTAACCACTACTACTACTACTCCATGAAGGAGAAAGGTGCAGAAGCCGCAACGCACGCGCTGTCTCGCAGCTGTTTTGTTCAAAAAGGTTTGGTTTGGTTTACGAGGGTTTAACGTTCCAAAGCGACTCACGCTATGAGGGACGCCGTAGTGAAGGGCTCCGGAAATTTCGACCACCCGGGGTTCTTTAACGTGCACTGACATCGCAAAGTACACGGGCCTCTAGAATTTCGCCTCCATCGAAATTCGACCGCCGCGGCCGGGATCGAACCCGTGCCTTTCGGGCTAGCAGCCGAGCGCCATAACCACTAAGCCACCGTGGCGGCCTGTTCAAAAAGGAGAAAAAGAAAATATGAAAATTAGAAGAAATGCACCCTCTGCGGAGCAAGGACTGTCTTGCCTTGAGTTATGATCCGATTAGTGGCGCCGCACCGCGGCTCTAGGCCCCCTCAAGGTTCCTTCGCTCGCTAGGCGATGTGTTAAGCCACTGTGGCTGAAGCTTAGAGGGGCTCACGTATACTGAACGAGAAGACTCGTTTCAATCCCTGTTTCGATGGAGGCGGAATGCAAAAGGACCTCCCAGGTGGTCCAAATTATTCCGGAGCCCTTCAAGACGACACTTGTTTCTCTTTTGAAGCAAAAGCTTTACTGGCCGTGAACTTGCGATTTCGCCGTGGCGGTACTCCGAGGAGGCACATGACGTAACAACGCGCGCCTCGCCGCGGAGCCGAACCGGTCTGGCCGGGCCGGCGGCGGCTGGCGCACTCGGCGCGAAACAGAGACGTGCTCCAAGTCTCCGCCAGTGCGGTCAGAGTGCGCCGGAGCCGCCGGTCAAGCTTTGGCCGACGTGACGCCGGAGTATAAACGCGCCTTAACAGAGCCTGCGCTTAACCGCTAACCAACGTATTCGGTGGCGCCAGCTATGGGAGCCACTGACACCCCCTCCCAGGGGCCTTGGGCGTTTGAAGCAGAGACGCTACCACTCCGCCATGACGGCTCAAGGTGTTATCAATAAAGGCGCATCTAGTTAATGCACTCTTCCGATTCAGAAGTCTCCGCGATGGCCTAACAGAGCTAGGCCATCAGCAATTTTTTCTTCGTTCACTCCCTTCACATTCCTTTCCTTACCGACAATGCACGCACATAACACTGCCTTTTGGATTTCTCCGTTTCGATGGGGGCGAAACGCAAAAGGTGCACGTTAAAGATCCCCAGCGGTCGAAATTCTTTGGAGCCCTCCACTACGGCGCCTCTTTCTCTTTTTCTTCTTTCATATGCAACTTCCTTCCTTCCCCCACGGCGCGGATGCGGCGTCCACAGATAGGTGAGTGAGTGAAAACTTTATTGTATCTTTCAAGGGTTTCGCGGTTATGAAGTCTCCGTCGTCTTCTCTGGCGCTGGCGACTTGAGGCTTGATACTTTTCAACGCTCTGGCACTTGTAGTGGCTACAATTCCTCGCATTTAGCCGTTGGGTGTTTGAAGCCTGCTGCTGGGAGGTGGCCTGCCTGCACTCTAAAAACTAATACGACTATACGGCACTAATACGCACTATTTTATAAGATTGTGTGCGCTAGAAGACTGTTTACTCCCTTTTCACTCATTTCTGTTTACAGCGTGCTTTGGTGGGTAGGTACCGATACTCACCTGGGGCAGAAACGTGGAGGCTAACGATTAGGGTTCAGCTCAAGTTAAGGACAACGCTGCGAGCTATGGAAAGAAAAATAAGTGTAACGGTAAGAGACCGGAAGCGGGCACAGTGGGTGAGGGATCAAACGTGGGTTAATGCCATCCTAGTCGAAATCAAAGGGAAGAAATGGGTTTGGGCAGGGCATGCAATGCGAAGGCAAGATAACCGCTGGTCCTCAAGGGCAACGGAGTGGATTCCAAGAGAAGGCAAGCGTAGCAGGGGGGAGGCGGAGTGTTCGGTGGGCGGATGAGATTAAGTAGTTTGCGGGCATACGGTGGGCACCACTGGCGAAGAACAGGGTTAATTCGAGACACATGGGGGAGGCCTTTGCCCTGCAGTGGGCGTAGTCAGGCTGATGACAATGATGCTTACGGCGTCATCCCGCTTATATCGTCAGCACCTTTAAGACGACCGTCGAGGCTTGATGCCTTCGAAAGAGCCCTCACTCTTAGTGCTCATTCCTTTCAACGCCGTTCCTTCTCTGACTATTCGCGACGTTCTTCACCTATCGACAAATGAATGGACATGGTCGTACGTGAATGATTCAGTGGGTCGACGGCCCTTTGGTCACGTGATAAGTGGGTCATCTGCCCTTTGCTTTATGTAATGACTAGAGGATGCAGCCGTGGCACTTTCATTGCGTGATGCGATGATGCGCGCGTGCTGCCGCAGCTGCAGTGCCAATCGAGCGATCTCCGCGCAAGTTTGTTTCAAGGTCCCCCAAAGGATTTAATTGAGACAAAAACGTCAAATGGAACTTTACAACACTGGATGAACAAATTTTTAAAGAATCATATACCTTCGAGCTAGAATAGCTCGAACGAAAAATACAAGAACGTAAGAAAAGATTACATGAACGTAACGTATTGAACTGCAATTTTCGCTAAAATGGCGCGATCGCACTTCCATATGCGAGGTCGGCTCAGTCGACCTCCACGTCGACCTCCGAGCCAACCTCCGAGTCAATCTCCGCGTCTGTCGCCGGCCCGCTACCGTTGACGTCCTTCTTGGGCAGGGGCAGAGACAGTTGCTCCAACTCTGCATCGTCGTCGGTGCTAGTGTCAAGCAGAGGCAAATCCTGCAATCACAGGATGACCAGTAAGTGTGTTCAGGGTGACGTACTCATTAGAAACGTAATAAGGTAAGTAGTTGGGTTAGCTGTTACGTATACATAGCGCAGAAAGACGAATAATACCGAAACGCGTACTCAAGCCCCAAAAGTCCTCGCACAATCCCGAGGACTATAAGCCACAATACGAACACTGTGGCATAGAGGCTGACCTACCGCATAGTAGCAGTTACCCGATATTTGCATTACATGTCTCTTTTTAAGTCCATCATTAACTCATTTTCAGCTAGGATATCAAGCACTCGCACCCGATATTCAGCCCAGTGCCACGCTGTTCCAATTCTGGTTCGCAACGCTATGCACATCATTTGCCTTCTAATTACATGTTACACTGGTCTTGAGGTCTGTGCTCTAGACGATGGCACTATGCGGTAAAGTCTGCATCGTTAACATAGTGTCCGCACTTCAAAACTATTAGTCTTTAAACGCTTTACCACTGCGCCTCTCTGAGACTGGTCGAACTGCATTGAATCAATGCCATCTGTTTAGACGAAATATAGAGTATCGCTTACCATGTCGTCATACCTGCAAAAGCAATGTACATCGTCAGACTCGCAGAATGTTGCCTCTCCTTTCCATCCTCTGAATTAGCTTATATTAAGTCAAAAGGGAGTTAGTTGTAATACACTCCCTTTTAAAGGGACACTGAGGAGAAATTGAAGTTGGCTTGTATCGATAGAATAGCAGCTCCTGATCGCAAAAACGCCACTCTTACTGAAAACAAAGCTCTTGTAATGAAGAAAATAGCAAGAACCAAAATACAGGTGTCGCCGCCACAGGCCAATCTCGCAAGTACAAGCGTGATGACTTCCTAGGACAAGAGGCGCCACCTTGGAGGAATTTTCCTTACTTCATGGAAGCCACGAATCTCTGAGGCTGGCAAAAAAAAGGTTGCGCACCGCACCGCTAGCCGTCAGAAATCACGAAGTCTGCGTTTACGTCACGTATCACGTCACTCCGTTCTGTGACGTCATAAGAGTTCTCCGTGTCGTCATTTCTAGAGTTTGAATCAGAGCGGCGGGAAAAACTTTCTCAACTTCGTATCCAAATTTCTTTGAAATAAATGCATCTTTCGGGCCCGGACAAGCGGCAACAAAGCCATGAAATGCCGAACTATCAGATTTTGCTAACAAAAAAAATGATAGAGTTCTCCTCAGTGTCCCTTTAAGGGCAGCGTATGCTGCCGAAGTCCCGGAGTATCTCGATATCCATCGCTAAATATACGGAATGATTACTCTTGACAACTTAGGCATATTCACACCGCAAATCACAGTAAATCGATGCAGTTAGCAATGGAAGGAGAAACGTGGCACCGGAAGTCCTGAGGTTAGCGAATAGAGGACATTGAAACCTCGGCTAAAGTCTTCCTAACTGCTGGAACTTCGCCTATCTTGAAGGGAGAATTCGTTTTCGGTACCACTCGTAGTCATCCCTCATTTCTAGTTATGAAAATCTCCCACCGGATTCCTGAAAATACGTATTGCAGAGCGCGAAATCAGGCTAATTCATGGTTAAAGGATGCGACACAAAAAAAGGCTAATTTTCTAGCTTCTGAGTAGTCGCACTCCAAGTGATGTACTATAGGTATAGTATGTATCTATATCTTACAACAACAGCTGTTGCTGGCACGTTTCCTTGTTCTTCGGTGTGTCCCTCGGCGTGCCACAGCGTCTCGCTGATTGCTCGGCATGCAACGACATGGCGCACGACGTCACTGTAACGCCCCACGCTGAGTGGATCCAGCGCAGTGACGTCGGCATTGACAGCGTGGTCAGGCAACGCGCATTATACAGGAGAAGGCCGTATTGAAAGAACGATATTATATTCACCACCGTGGCAAAACAGGTGTAATTGAATCTCGTGTTACGCAGTGGGAACCGTCCTGGAAGTTTTTAAAAGGAGGAATAGACATTAAAGGAAATGCGATATGTTTTTTTATTTAAACGAATGCCCGTTGGTATCTGGATTTAACTGCGACGTGTGTACGTTATCAAGTGGAATATGTGGTGAGAGCAGAAGGTATACTTACGTGTCTGTGGGAAAAAAGAGCAAAAAAATGGCTGGGGTTCAACGTGGCTTGAGCCTGGTTATACGAGCGAAAGCTCTGTTAAGCATGGTCTCCACTGCTTCAAATCAAACGTCAAGGTCAAGGTCAGGTACCCAGTGTTCATAGCCATATGATCATGTGGTCTCACTACCATAGCTTTGGCCATACCATCATGCAGTTAATTTCGGTTTGACCTTGTGAGGCATTGAAGGTCATTGTCGATGTGGTTCCCATTGTCTCGAATCAAATGTCAAGGTCAAAGGTCATGGTCAGGTACCCTGTGGTAGTAGTCATGTGATCACGTATTCATACTACCATAGCTTTGGCCATACCATCATGCAGTTAAGCTCGGTTTGACCTTGTGAGGCACTGAAGGTCATTGTCGATGTGGTTCCCATTGTCTCGAATCAAATGTCAAGGTCAAAGGTCATGGTCAGGTACCCTGTGGTAGTAGTCATGTGATCACGTATTCATACTACCATAGCTTTGGCCATACCATCATGCAGTTAAGTTCGGTTTGACCTTGTGAGGCACTGAAGGTCATTGTCGATGTGGTGCCCATTGTCTCGAATCAAATGTCAAGGCAAATGTCATGGTCAGGCACCCTGTAGTCGTAGTCATATGATCACGCGTTCATACTACCATAGCTTGGGCCATACCATCATGCATTTAAGTTCGGTTTGACCTTGCGAGGCATTCAAGGTCATTGCCGATGTGGTGCCTATTATCTCGAATCAAATGTCAAGGCAAAGGTCATGGTCAGGCACCCTGTAGTCGTAGTCATATGATCACGTGTTCATACTACCATAGCTTGGGCCATACCACCACGCAGATAAGTTCGGTCTGACCTTGTGAGGCATTGAAGGTCATTGTCTCATCCACATCGAAATCGGGAGTTGTACCTCGAAGAGTAGAGCTCTCGCTCTAAAATGTATTTACATGTTCAAGTACACAGTTGCTGCGCGATAGAACAAGCGTGCAAATTGCCCGAGAAGTGACGCTACGTGCGGTACCCTCTAGTGGCGGGCAACCGAATGTCTACAGGGCGTAGGCACCTTGCACTCGTGACTCGCTACTGTATTCGTCGAAACTGCCTTGACGCGCAAGTTGAGCGCGGGACCCGCGCCCATCCCGTGTGCTTTTTTTCTGTGTCCCGTCCTTCGCGCCGTATTTACGTTTGCAAAAGCTAAGCTCATGGCAGTGTTTCGTGAGGCTCCATTTCTGCATCGCCGTATCGTACGCACTTAGCCCTGGCATGTCGCATAGCACCTTAGCTAGTCGCACCGGCAGCCCGGAAGGAAAGCAAATGCTTTAGCAATGTGTCATCTTTGATAGCGGCAGTCAAGCCGCGCGTTCATGCTTGGAGGCTTGTGCTAAATCGTCTATGTCCGTTCCCTACAGTTCACCTCTTTAGCATGTTAGTGCGCTGACTTCCGGTTTCACCCTTGAAATGAAATGTGAACGTTCTTGTCATACTTTTTACTGGAGAACAGTGCAAATGCTCAAGCTGTCATTGGCGTCGTAAAGCGCCTGAATGGAAACCTTAAAAGCGACAGTGATCTTAGAAAGCATTAAGCCGTTTCTATATCAGCTTGTGTGCTTAAATTAAGACCGAAAGAAAAAAATCGCACAATGAAATCATTTAAGGCAGAAGGATGGACTAGTTAGCACGAAGTCCTCTCTCACCATTAAAGGCTGGATTGAATCCCGGCCTCCTTGACCTTGTAGGCGGCCGTTTGCTGGTAGTTTCATGGGCCGCTGCAAAGATATCGAATTCATTCCATCAGTGATTCGCAGAATCAATCAATCAATCAATCAATCAATCAATCAATACCTGATTAGCCGTTACCTCAAGTTCCCCGTATCATTCGGTAAAGGAGTATTCCTGTTTGGTTTCCTTCCCACTCACTGACTAAACTGAAACGTGACGCGAATGTGCTGGAGGTCAAATTTCAAACCTTTTGCGACAAGCCACACGATGTCATTTGAGGCCATGAATGCGAAATCAGCGTGATATTTTTTTATGGTTGTATTGCTTCAGATTTAACGGGAAATTCGATGTGCCAGTGCTTTCGTTTGCGTTTGTGAAGCATCGGCGCTTTAAAAAAGCAAGTTAAATATTCTCATTTCTGTGCAGGTCGGTCACAATAAGTGCCAACTGCGATCGCGAAAGCAATGTTGATTTACGGTGTCGATCGAAATCTCAGAATTGATCATCTGGGAAGGTAGGAATTTTCTCTTTGCGATCATCACTTACAGGATGTTTCATCTAAGACTGTGGGCAATTTTTAAAATAGTCTTTTTCAGTTAGAAGAGCCCTTTCTTCGGCGTAGCGCTGACAATGGTGTGGTGCCTCAGAATACAGCTAAGGCACGCTGGTTAACTAATACTGAATCAATAAAATTTTAACTAATTCTGTTAGCCCAACGTTCTCCTTTCGCAGCGCCCTACGGGGAGAGAAGAGGGGATGAGAACACGTGACAGGCGGGCCGATGTCTGACGCGCGCTCTCGTGTTGCGTGGTTTCGGTTTGAGCAGTGTTCGTCCCAAAATTGGCTTGCGCTGAAGTGGCAACGAGAATGGAATTTGGAGACTCTAAAAACTGATACGTATTTTACATATGGTGGGGTGCAAGCCTCTAAGTCAGTAAAAATAAAGCCCAACTGTAACAGTTACAAAATTAACTATCTATTGTTAGTTAACAAGCCTGCTGGTTAGCACGTATTAGATGTATTTTGATGCATTGCACCGCTGACAGTGCTATGCAGAAAAAAGCGCTGCCGCAATTCGAAAAGCCCATTTTTAGAAATTGCTGACAGTCTTATGTGAAGCACTATATGTGTACCGGGTGTTTCAGGGATGACTAAAAAATTTTCAAAAATAGGCTTTTTGGGGTAATAATAATAATAATATTTGGTTTTTGGGGAAAGGAAATGACGCAGTATCTGTCTCATATATCGTTGGACACCTGAACCGCGCCGTAAGGAAAGGGTTAAAGGAGGGAGTGCAAGAAGAAAGAGGTGCCGTAGTGGAGGGCAAAAAACATGGATTTTGCGGCATATTATTACAAGTGTTGGCGGACACTAGAAACCGGTGAATCCTCTTGTGTAGTACGTAGGCTGGTTAACTAATTTTTAATAATTAACTTTTTAACTAGTACAGTTAGGCGCCCAATTGCAATTACAGATTTGTAGCCGGTAGTTAGTAATAGCAGCATCAGTTTTTAGAATTTTGCAAACGCGATTAACCTTGGCGCTGTGGCTCGACAAAATTTGGCTTTTTTGACTAGTTACGTGCACTGGAGGGGTTGCTTTGCCTGCATGCTTTTCTGCAGCGCATGTATTTTCGCACGATGTAGCCAGATTTTGTCGAGCCACAGCGTCGAGGATAATACCGTATTCGAAATTCTAAAAACTGATACGACAATTACTAAAGACCGGCTACAAACCTCTAATTGCAACAAGTTCCCTAGCTGTGACAATTAGAAAGTTAATTATGAGAAATTAGTTAGCAAGCTTAATAGTTAAGTCAGTTCACTGGCTATCTGGTGCCCACCAACACTGGTAATACTATGACAAAAAAGCCATATTCGAACCCTCCAAAACCCCATTTTTGAAAATTTTTTAGCCTTAACTAAAACTCACCAAGAACCTAACTGTGAAAAATTTCCTTCCACTAGATCACAGCTCGGGACTGAAGCGGTTCATACTAAATGTTTCCTTTTTTTTACATGGTCTAGACGCAGCGGCACATGCTAGCGCGAGCGAGTAGTGGCTCACACATTCCGATGGCCAAGTAGGCGACCAGGAACAACAGGAGGAATACGGTGAGGCAGACGCCGAGGGTCGTCTGCAAAGGGAACGGGCTGGGCGGTTCCTCCTTCACCTGGATGCGCTTGCTGCACGACAAGACAAACCGTTGGCGGAGGTTGCCCAAAGTACAGCACTCGGGTCGTACAAATGAGACAGCGCGCTCGATATAGGCTTAGAACGGATGCAAAGGCATTCAAGCGAGACTGTCGACGCTCACTTATGAGCGCTTAGATTTCAGCTAGACACGTTGATGACGCAGTATGCAATGCAGAAATCTATTCAAATGCATACTGGGTTATAGAGGCGAGTGATCCAAATCTGTAATGGGCGCTTGGATATTACTCAAAAATTCACGGTAAGCCATGCCACGTTTGCAAAAATCACGAAATGGTTTCTTGCTTGAAACAGTGAACGGGGATGACATGTAGGGAGGAAGCCTGTTAAGTCGGTTTTGCAGAATATTTACTAGCTTCGGCATGTCTTCAACACTTCGTGGCTTAGGCAGTGTGAGCCTTGGATGTAAAACCGTTAACCTATATTGCGCAGTTTTGAGTGAACATAGCGTCAAGGCAGAACACCTGCTGGTTCCTATAGCTCAGCCTTTTATTCAGGGAAAATGATCGTTCAGCAGTGTAGACGCAAATTAACGTTTCTTACCTGCAGATCTCTGTCCTCTGCTCTCCGTACCCTTAAATGATTAGTTGTTAGTGAATCTTTATGCGCCCTAACTAACTCTCTTGGCACGGTATATGTCGGCTATGATGAACGCCGTGGACGAGCACTCCGGATTTATTTCCACCCCCGTGTCGTTATAAAAATCGTCTGTAGACTTTCTCCAGACTTCTTGAACTATTACCTTTCTATAGATATTTTCGTTTGTCTTTTCCTAGTTTATAGACTATGTAAAGACGGAAGTCTACTAAAGGTCATCATCAGCCTGGCTACGCCCACTATACAGGGCAAAGGCCTCTCCCATGTCTCTCCAATTAACCCTGTCCTTTGCCAGCTGCGGCCACCGTATCCCCGCACACTTTTTAATCTCACCCGCCACCTAGCTGTCTGCCGCACCCTCCTACGCTTGCGAGGACCCGGCCAAGCAAGCCATCGCCGCAGGCCGGGCTGCCAGCGTCATGAGCCTCCGGGACGTGAACGCTTGAGTGCAGTGGGACCGTGCGGGGGTCCAAGGACCTGCGCGTCCTAAACTCCCCCGTTTCAAATAAAGTTTTCACCACCATCTACGCTTGCCTTCTCTTGGAATCCTCTCCGTTAGCCGTTAAGATAACCAGCGGCTATCTTGCCTTCGCATTACATGCCTTGCCCAAGCCCATTTCTTCCTCTTGATTTCGACTGGGATGTCATTAAGACACGCTTGTTCCCTCACCCACTCTGCCCGCTTCCGGTCTCAACGTTACACCTATCATTTTTCTTTTCACAGCTCGCTGCGTTGTCCTTAACTTAAGCTGGAACCTTTCCGTTACCCTCCATGTTTCTGCTCCATATAGGTGAGTACAGGTAAGATACAGAGGCTTCCAATACGACGACTCTCTCTCTCTCTCTACTTCCATAAATGGTTGGTTTTTGGGGGAAAGGCAATGGCGCAGTATCTGTCTCATATATCGTTGGACACCTGAACCGCGCCGTAAGGGAATGGATAAAGGAGGGAGTGAAAGAAGAAAGGAACAGAGAGGTGCCGTAGTGGAGGGCTCCGGAATAATTTCGACCGCCTGGGTATCTTTAACGTGCACTGACATCGCCGAGCACACGGGCGCCTTAACGTTTTTATGGAGGCAAAACGCTAAGGCACCCGTGTATTGTGCGATATGTCAGTGTAGTCCTTCCTCTATTTGCCGACACGGCATGGTTTGGGTGTCCACAAAGAAGTGAGGTTGCTACCGCGTCTCTCCTTTCCTCGTAATCTATTATTTATACCTCAACCCTGGTCTCAAAGCTGCCTTTCTATAACGTTTGTGTCCACAGTGTATGCCGACTTCGCAGATATGGAAAACTTACCGTATGACCTCGAGGGAGTCCACCCTTCTCATCCTCGGACGAGCGACGAAAGCGAGCTGCGCAGAAGGATCCCACGAGAGAGGGAAAAATTAACGCCACTGTCTTACACATGCGATCGCGACTGCTGTCTTCGCTAGGTATTAGTGCTGCAAAAATCTGGAAACTATAAGGGCGCGCTAGTGTTTAAGATTTTTTGAACAGCGAATCGATTGCTAACCCATTCGGTTCCATGAACGAATAAAATTGCGGAAATTAAATATTATTCGAAATAAATCGAGTATAAGGGCTACTGTTCGGGTTACTTGGTTCGTTATGGTGAAACTTGTAGCGCTTGAAAGGAGGACAGATGCGAAGTATATGCCACAAGTCTGTTCGTGTCTTTCGAGCTCTGCTGGCCTCGTCAAATCGAATGTGTTGAGATGTTTTCGAGTAGTTTTTCAGTAATGGGCAGAAGTTCGAATAAAGCGCGTCATAGTTTTCTTTGACGACTGTTTTAAAAAGAGGGTCCGTTCCGACGCTGCACAGCATGCTTCCGCGATCAGACTGCGGGGGACGTAGGGTCTGCCGTATACGACACGGTCCATTCGTGTCGAGGCGCTTATGATGCTAATACCTGGCCTCCGTGATTGGGCTACCTTACCTTGATGTCAGATCTCGGAGGCCTCGCTTATAGCGCCCGCACTAAAGTAAAGTGTGCGCTATAGTTTTACAGCGATAGCTGTTAGGCGCCCGTCCCTGGCTTTCGCGTCGTAGTCGTCCGCCGTCGTCACCGTCGGCGCAACCGGTTGGTGCGTTAGCACCCACCGGTTGCGCCGGTCAACTTGGGTCTGTTTGCAACAGCCGCCAGCCAGTGCAGGGGTGCATCACCTGACCAATACACCAGTGCGCCAGCAAAATATCCCCAAAACTAAATGCCTAAACAATTATCGTTGAATATCGCCTTACGCAGTAGTCGTAACCGCCCTGTCATTTTTTTTTCACTGTCGCATCAGTAGCGAAAGGTAGTTTTCCTATTCGGAGGAAACGTCGGTCGAAGATGTGGTGTACAGACTTCGTGCTATGTGCAAGCTTCTGATGGGGGTCAGTGTTGCCTCTTTTTGCATGTATACTTCCATGAGTTACAGCTCTGTAGCGCTTCACCGTTTCGCGCACGAATACTGGTTTTGTATTGCCATAAACATACGATTCGTATTGAATTCTATGTTGTCACTATTCGATTCACATTCGATGCGGCTTACTTACATTATACATTTTCTAGCCACCTTTGAAAAGTACTCTTTGCACATCATGCATCTATATGCAGGCTGTTTCACGAAACTTTAGCCCCAGATTAAAACAAAAGCGGTTTGATTCAGCGGTTCAATTCAATTAAGACGAATATGGCCTTCCCCATTACGTTGATGCCATCACCTGCCCATCAAGTTTTGTTAACAACTTAAATACGCACTTCATAAATATCACGTAGGCAATCATATTCAATCTATATTTGTACTCCCACCCCTTGTTATACCCCCAAAGTGAAGTGTGAAATCAACGACCTATTGTTTCCTGTGGTATGACGCTCCTCAGGGTATATTTAGCACTCCGCTTAATTCGCAATTTAGCTCAGATTAATTATGCAAAATTTTTACTGTTCACTTTATAGTCGTTGAGTTAAAGAGGCGGCTAAGAAACCAGCGATCCAGGTGAATAACTGCATAGCCGCTACAGTCTCTTAAAAGACCAACCATTACTTTCTCAGAGACTGGCGAAGTGCACCAGCCGCAGTTATTTACCCCACGGATCAACCAATCACCGCCAGTTCTTGCAATAAAGTCCACAGAAAGACAACAGGCAAACAGACACTACTGTATGCCTATCGTCTTTCTTATGATGTGCCTTTGTTAGAGGTGTACCATCAGCTCACCCGGAAAGATGTTTTCCTCAAGTTTACAACCAGGACTGTGTGACGCAGCCGGTCCAATTTTACACCGTTCTGCAGGTCACTCTAAACAGAAAGGAGCAAAAAGGGCGTAAAACTTCTCTAGCGCACACCCTTTTATAAAAGGGTGTGCGCTAGAGGACAGTTTAATCCGTTTTTACTCCCATATAGGCGTATTCGTGTATCGAGCACCGGGATAAGAGTGTATGCGTGCACGTGTACCGGGTTCAAGCTGAGCAACGTGGCGACAATGCCCTTGGCCGCCGGTGCCCCCTTCTTCTTGTCCCGCTCCTCGGCGGCGATGTGGCTCTGCTCGGCCGACAGGCAGAAGCTGGCAGTCTTGGTCATCTTCTCGCTCGCGTCCCGCTGTTTCTTCTTGATGCCTTCTGCCACGGTGCCCCGCTTGGGACTGCCGACAGTGCTGCGCGCAACACAGATAGACATCGCCATCCTCGCTATCATCATGATCAACTTGGTCATAACGCGCTGGATCGACGAACATGTACTGCAGATGTCTTTCCAATAAGCGCCCCCTGGGCCTCGTCACATTGCTTACCGGACCTGCGTGTGAATCCGGTGCAAGCACGAAGTGGCAGGTGAGACCTCAGCACTTGCTTCGAAAAGTCCGAAGAGGAGGTGCTTGGACACCTGCCTCTACCCGGCGTACATATGTATAATCAGACAAAACCGAAGAACGAAGCGGCAAATATGTCCGCCAAGCGAAGCCCTCTAACCAATGGCGTCTACATATTGTCATTACGTTGAAGCCAGAGCCGTCCTGCATCAGCTTAAAGCCGCGGCAGGTACAAGGCGACTGATCATGACCTAACCTAGCTCTATATGCCTCATGCGAGCGCCCCACTCAAGAACCGCCTGTCCCAACCTTACCAGGTCACGTGACGATGCGTGACTCATCGTGAATGGCGTGCGCTCACTACACAGAACGCGGGAGTTTCGTAGTAAGACGTATTACGCCGAGGCTGACTGCAGGTTCCCAAAAGAACACACCCGCACGTCTGTATCGGTGCAAAAGTGGTGCCGTGCTATATATCTCACCCCTGAGCCGCCTTGGGTGCACCAGCGTCCGGAGGAGGAGGGCTAGCCGTGCTGGGCTGCTGTTGCGCTGCGTCGGGCTTCATGGCAAGTATCTGGACACGGGACAGTAGGGCCTGGCACGTTCGACGTTGGAGATCTAGTGCCGCTATTGCTCGGCACGATGCGTAGGGCTGCCGAAAGACGTGCGCGGACGAGCTGTGCGGCAGGTGCGCGCGTTCTGCTTGGTACCTCTTCTTCTTCGAGGCGCTCCCTGCCTAGTGGCAAAGTTCAAGTATCTTTGTTCAAGAAAGACTGTTTTATACTTTCTGTTATTATTCAGGCACAACAAATAATTAAACCTCGACATTAAGCAGGAACCAACTGCAACTGGCCTCCGCCACAACGCTGCGCCGAATCATCGCATGCCATAGGTAAATTATTATTATTTATTTATACAATACTGCGGACAGTCAGCTATCTGAGCAGTTTGGCGAAAATACAAAAACAGCCAAGAACAAAAACAAAGAACAAAGCAACATTTAGCATACTGCAGCGTCACATGGTGCACTCAGCTAGGATAATAACTACGTTCCATTCCGCTATCGTGCGCAGAAAAAAATGATAACTTGAAAGCACCTGTTCGCGTTGCTTTAACGCATCATTAACCCAGTCCCTAATGTCTAGCGACTGGGTTACCGACTGAGGGTGATGCTGCCGAGAGAAGGTGATAGGCATGGTCGGTTTACGAAACGAGGCAAGAAATTCAAGGCGAATGTCCACAATCGAAAAATGGACCTCCCACGCACCCGACCTGTACATATATTATGTGAATAAAATAGTTCTATACTTACAGGTATACAAGTATAATTTATAGTACCTGTCTTCCCAGCTGTCCCCTCGGTTCGCTGCACTTGCCGAACACAGCTCTCGGTTCGTAAACGCGGCTGGCCACGCTGACACAGCCCGTCCCCCTTCCCACAGTTCCGTTGTAGATCGGGTAAATGTGTAGCAGTAAACTTTTACTTCGTGGCGACGTTTGCATCCCAATGTAGACCAGAGGACTGTCTGAAACTCGTCTCCTTCGTCCAACGAGGCATTCCAGAACCCCTGTGGACCACACGGTCGTTTCTGGGCGATGCTGTGCTGACCGCAAAGGTGATTCACGTTCCCCATGTTGACGTCGCTATAATGGCCTCTGTGCCCGTAGTCGTGTTTATCTTCTGGCACGGGCGCTGTTTTGACGTTTCAAGTAATAGCCAAAATGTACATAATGTCACGAGGGGTGTTTGGCGCACCACCTTGTTGCATTCAAATGAACGTGATCGCTGGAATGCGTTGTCTGTGATCTAAGCAAGGTTTATAACCCACAGTGGGATTGTTTCGTGTTGTCCCTGTGTAAACCAGCGCCTACTAGATGCGGACACCTTTTTGTAGCTGGTTCACTTATGTGTGCTATCCGTTACTATGTCGAGAGCCTGCAAGATCACAACATTTTTTGCATTTTTTCGCCTTTATGCGACCTGCTAGCTACCGATAATAAGCCGCATTGAGATAAGTATGCGAGATCGGGGAAAGCCAAGTTTTAAACGTGTCATGCGCCCATGTAGCGAAGTGCCGCACACCGATCTTTCCTTCAGTATGAAACACTACTTTTGTAAGACGCCGGCAAAGATGCTTTCCTGGCTGTCTTGGAAGTTTAGTATCATATGGCGTAACAAGCTACGCAACAAGTTAGTAAATGCGCCTGGAAGGTGGCGTTTCCTTGCGTCATATACAGGATCCCCTGTGTTGTTTGCATTCACACCTGTATTGGTGAAACCGGCAAAATTTCAAGACCTAAAGAACTGAAGTCTGGCGTCGCTGCA
Organism: Amblyomma americanum; assembly: GCF_052857255.1. NCBI lineage: Eukaryota > Metazoa > Arthropoda > Arachnida > Ixodida > Ixodidae > Amblyomma > Amblyomma americanum. The sequence continues at coordinate 22,356,315 of NC_135504.1, read as the reverse complement.
ATTAATCGAATTGCCAGTGCCGTGACGGAACACGTCCACTAGCATGATCACTGCATCAAGCCAGATAACGCTGCCTTTATAGCGAAGTGAAAGAACTTTGTGGCGCGGATGTAACTTGGATTGTTGCAGTTCCAAACAGTGCATAACTCTATCAACAAGACAGATGGAAATACACCCCATGCATACTCATCAATATTGCTTCACATCCTGCACATTTAAAGTGACAAGAGTCCACCTATATTTTGTTGTGAACAAGGGACCTAACCTCTTTGGGTCCTAAAACTTCATTGTCGTTCTTGTGACATGACCAGCGACCATATTTCATTCCCTCCTATGAAAAACCAATTTCACGCTCGAGTAGCAGCCAGGTTGCAGTAATCCCACCTAACTGGCTACATCATTCTTTGTGACAGCCATCATTGTGTTTCACTTTTTTTGCACTAGTATTTGTGAAACTGTCAGATAATTATCTGTTAAAGCAATGCCTGTGTGCTGAGGACAAAACAGAAGAAACCCATGACGTGTGCATAATATCGGATACAAACAAAGCACAGCGCCTGGCCTATCCAGATGCTCTGTACAGAATTTTGGGAGCCTAGGCCTGCCACGATGGCTCGGTGGTCAGGGTGTTTAGCTATATAGCCAGAGGACCCGGGTTCGATGCTGGCCGCAGCGGCTGCGTTTCGATGGAGACGAAATGCAAGAGTGCTTATGTGCTGTGCAGTGTCAACAAACATTAAAGGAACCCAAGTTGTCTAAATTAATTCGGAGCCCTACACTACAGCATCTCTCATAGTCCATGTACTGCATCTGGACATTAAACATGACATTTCACAATTCACTTCATTGAGAGTAATGTGTGGAGAATAAACTTTGTTGTTTCACTTGTCAGTTCTGATAGTTCATGCTGTTTCACAGGTGTTTTAGCCATTCTCGACCTGTTGTGCCATGTTCCTGTGTATATTCTTGCAAGCTGTGAAAATTTAGGAAAGGTATGCTGATTGTTTTCTGTCACAGTGCCCTTTAAGTATGTGAAGCCGGTTAAACTGGACGAGTGCGCAGAGTTTCACAGCCAGAATCGCTGTTTTGTCATTACAGTGCTCCCATGAGTTGGTTTGACACAGTGGGCATAGCCAACCTCGCCAAGTCTGCCCTCAACTCGGCCCAGAAACGGATTGACCGAGCACTTGACATCCAGTCTGACGAGGCGGGTGGCTTCAGCCTGCCTAATGGTATGTTCCCACAACAAATAGATCATAGTGACCACAGTTTCACCACACCACTACTGGACGATGGGGGCTGCAGTAATTGTAGTTATTTAGCAAGTGCATTTGGTGCTATTTGACTCAGTGGGGGTGACATTATCACTGCCTTTATTCCCGTATATTCATGTTCAAGAAATACAAAACAGAAAGGAGATGAGGTTGTCGAGCACTCCATAGTATGTGTACCAAGGACACTAGTAAAGGCAATAATGCATCTAGTCTCGCCATTTGAGGGGAGGTTGTCAAACACTTAATGACAGAGATAAGAGGCTGAAGACATGCCTTTTGGACTTGACTAGAAATATGTAGATGCACATCCAGCATACCAAAAGCAGCCTGTTTCGTGTCATTTCGTGTTGTTGAGGTGGGACACCAACAGCAGTCCATTTTATTGCTTTATAACTCATGGTGCATTTGTTAAGAGCAAACTCATTGTGGGAAGCTGTCAAGGATAGTTCTCTCTGGCAGTCCTCAATTTGTTTCCTTGGTTTCTATAAGGGTTCTTACAGTTGAGTTATATAAGATGGGGGGGGGGGGGATAGTTATCACTCAGCTTTTAAATCTTGGCGTGTTTATCTTACAACTTACCCTGACTATTTCCTCCTCCATCCAAGTTGAGTTAGCCTCCATTTTGTTTTTGTTTGCACCTTCTGAAAATCGATCACCACATGAATTTTTAAACACCACAGCATCTTAGATCTCTGTGGTAGCATCATGTACCTGGGGGCTTGAGAGCACTTCACTAGATGAGAGCATGCCTTAACATGTGGTAGCAGATGTGATATCTGGCACCGGTTGGGCAAAGTGGCACCAAACTGCTTGCTTCTTTGCTGTTGCCTCGCAGATTTTCCTGCCATTCTCAGATGTTGAGGCTGAACCTTTTGTTCTGCCCGCGCAGACACAGACTCCTTCTTCCTGTCGTTTGGCCTTGGCGATGAGCTGTCAAAATCCAAGAAGCCAACATCCACCCAGCCAACGCCGTCTCGTCGCCATGATGTGCAACCCGAGAGCCGGCCAGATGGTGCTGACACAGAGTCTTCTAAGCTGGCCTCGGGCTGGGAGTCATTCCTGGAAGCCACATCTTCGGCTGTGGTCAAGCCTTTCACAGATGCCTCGGCCGTCCTCCTACAGCCGACCAAGGTCCCGCCACCGGCAAGCAACGCAGGTCAGTGTAGTAGAATCGATATTTTAACGCGATTGCATTAAAGGCCCCGTTAAGCAGAAAATCCAGCATCAATGTTGTCGCCGTTATGAGTGATAAATAGGTGGCGTAGACTGGTCCAGGCAGCCACCCCCGGACAAGCAACCTAAGTCACAAGTGACCTTGCGGGGTCATCACAACCTACCCACCATCAATGTTGTCGCCGTTATGAGTGATAAATAGGTGGCGTAGACTGGTCCAGGCAGCCACCCCCGGACAAGCAACCTAAGTCACAAGTGACCTTGCGGGGTCATCACAACCTACCCACCGGGTTGTGTGAAAACTAACCACACTGGCAATTGACAGTTAAATGAGCGGTCGATCGCGAGAGGTTCCTCGGTAAGAGTAACTTGGGTCGCACAAACCCGACAGGTGGCAGCACCTGCAATCGCAGGGCAGTGGTGCATCCCTTAACCACTGCACCATTGAGCAAGGACTGGTATGAGGACTCCCTGGTACGAAGGAATGTAAAGTTGAGAATGTTCAATTTTGCATATATAGGCATGAACTTTTTAACGCTATCGCGTCATATCCTTTAGATGGAGGTTAAGTGCTTCCTCCAATTTTTTTACTGCAGCACTTGCTTAGTGGTTTAAATAGAAAACAAATTTTGGGTTGCATGTTTTCTTTTTTGCAGTGGTGGGCAAGACATCAATAGAAGATATAGATCAGCTCATGGTATTTGCCCGTGACCGCGAAATGATTTATAATTTAGTTTCTTGTCATGCAAAAGATTGAGAAGCCTTGTCACCCCGCCATCGTGGCTCAGCGGCTATGATGATTGGCTGCTGAGCTTGTGGTTGGTTGCAGCTGTGACGGCTACATTAGAGTGGAGGCAAAATGCAAACCACTCATATGCTGAGGTTTTGGAGCGTGTTAAAAGATCCCAGATGGTGGAAATGAATCCTGAGCACTTCACCGCTGTGCACCTTATAACCCACAAACGTGGCCTTGCACAAGAAAGAAAATCCATCAGTGTAATCAAGAGAGCCTGATTGCATCCAGTATCCCAAGATATCTTTCAGCTTTCTCTATGTACACTGGTGCCCTGTGCAAGAGAAGGAACTGTCGTACTGATATAAAAGGTCACTGAGCCTTCTTAGGAAATTACGAGCATATTTAAAATTTATGAGCTGAATGGTACATATAACTAACACCTGTGCTTTTTAGAGACGTTTCTGAACATTACGGGATGGGATGCTATTGATGGCGGTAACAGCACATTAGTTCATCTTCATAATCATTTCATGCATGTTGCCAGATAGTGCCATACCAAATGTGCGCGTGGTATTGAACAGGTTGTGCCATCTAGACAACATACACGAAACTAATGTGTACTAGAAGTGCCATCTGTTGCATTCTTTCACAGTTATTAACATGCAGACCAGGGTAGTGGTGTGTTTGTCTCGGTGTTTTTGCATACTTTTTGTACAATGGTGTATGTGCTGTGGCTGCTGCCTGCAGGACTGTCACCGACTGCTGCTTCTGAAACGATGGTGACAACAGGTAGCGGAGGCAGGGACAGTCCACTGAGCATTGACTTGCCGATCTACCCACCTTTGGAGCAGTCCGCGGAGTCAGACGGGTCAACGGAAACGCTGCTCGGATCATCGGTTCCAGGGAGTTCATCTCCACTGAGCCAGAGTCGAGAGTCGTTCTCTGACTGGCAGGGCACTGCCAAGGAACCAAAGGACGGAGGTGGGGTGATCATCCGTGAGCCGGAACACACTTCCAACTCAGGGTACCCGGCTGTGTCACCTGCTCACGAGTCCAGCAGTCTTCTTCCAGAAGTCAGCAGCCCTGCGCCCAGTCGGGAGTCGTCTGTATCAGTAGCGGCTAGCAGTTCTTCATCTAGAGACGAGTTGACAGCAGATATAAAAGGTTCCGATGTCTCAGGTCTACACAAAGTGGAATTGTCGGACAGCTTTGTGGGGCAGGAATGTGAAGTAGTGCTCGACTTGAGCGAAACGGCTCAGGCATGTGAGTCCAACTCAGGGCAAGACGGATTTCTCTCCCAAGACCTGTGGGTTGCTGTCAACGCTGCACTAGACACCCTTGAAAAGAAGGAGGGTGACGCTGACGCACAGGGGGCTGGTGGTGACTCCATAGCCGCCCCTGTGATGGTGGTAGAGGGACCCAGTGAAGTCACTGGCCTCACTGAAGTGAATCGGGTGGGAAGTGAGCCCAGTGACCGAGCAGATGGCGACGGTTCACCAGTGAAAGTGGAAGACACCACTCCCACCACTGCCGCTGCAGTCAAGGAGGAGTGCGAAACGCAGTCAGTTGCTGGCAGTGCACACTCGGCGGAGACGAGTTCGTCGGCTTCGTTTGTGCGGATATCGACGGAGGAGACTGAAGACTCGCGCAAGTCCAGCAGTCCATCAGGCGACGAGGAAGGGGAGACGGTCTCGTCGTCGGACATCGAGATCATCTCATCGGTCAACGGTGGGTCTAGCATTGACCAGTTCAGTGCAGTGTCACCAGCGAGGCGCCTGTGGACTATACAGTCGGACGCGCACGATGAGAAGCGCTCGGAGAGTCCGGAAGCAGCTGGAGCATCGGAGGGTTCACTAGGCCTCCCTCTCGGTGAGCCTCATCTTGTTGAAAATTCATCGCTACGTCTTGTTTTGTTTATGTTATCGACTCAACAATGTTATTTACTCCTCATCGCTGGCATGGCCCTTTAAGCTGCTGCTCTTTTTAAGTGACCATGGCCATGGCAGTGGTGCATGCAATGAAAGTAAGCATTGATAATAATCACTCGGTTAATCATTCGATGTTTGCTTAATTTGCTTAATGCATACACAGCTGCCCTGTCTGTTTTTTTTATTGACCTTTGTAATAGTAGCGATAATTCTTTATCCTGGTGCATAGTGTCTAAATAATAGTCTCTGGTCTGCAGGAGGAGATGTCATCAGCTGGATGCAGAAAGCAGCATTTTTGTTTCCGGACTGCTCAGTTATGGCATTAACTCGGTGACCTGCACTCATCTAACAGGCCAAGAACTAGCGTTCAGTATTCATGCAGAATGAACACTTTTTAGGAGAGTTCAGTATAGCAAAAGAACTGAGGGCTTGTGTACTGTCAGTGCTCTAGGTGCTGGATGGCTAATTCATCACTAAAGCATTCCTGAGTTCGTTTTTGCCAGTACTTCATTTTATTCTCAGGGGAGGTATGTGGGTGGATAAATTAACAGAGAGATTTTGAGGAAGTAGGGACAAACCTTGCCCATCAGAGCGCCACTGTCACCAGAGGTAGGCAGTGCACCCTGTAAATAGCCAGCACTTATCGAAGGCCGGTCAGGCCAGTCCCCGGCCGAAACGTCAAGAAAAGTACAAGTGTTTCCTCAGCACGTCTGGTATTTTTGGCAGTTGGTTGGTTTCCTCTTCTACATCTTTTTTGTAGCGAAGGCATTCCTTTGGCTATCTGAAAGCACCTCGCTGTTTCTTGTCTTATGCAGAGGGTGCCACCGGAGATCTAGGGGAGATGTCAGAAGTGGACGACCTAAGAGCAGTGAGTTTGGCCTCCACTGTTACTTGTTTGTTCGTTGTTTTTTTTTCTGTTCCAGCATGGCATCGCCTACATGTGCCCTTAAATCCCATGTTGTGGCATCATACACAGGTTGTGTTGCGTCATCCTCTGTGGTCATGGTTTCACCAGACATATTAGTTCTGGCAGTATTCTGGTATAATCTCTCCTGTTGAGTAGATTGCTACTTGTTTTTTTTGTTTTTTTCATGTGTAGGTAAACACTAACGTCGGAAGGAGAAATATGGAGTTGCCTTAGTTCTTTTGTTCCAGCTGTAGAGATGAAAATTAGGTTGTGCTGCTACTTTTTTAACATTCAAGATCACCTTGTTGTGCCTGCATAGATTGCTACTTGTGTTTTTTTGTGTGTGTATGTATACGAACACGAATGTCAGACTGATCTGACAGTTTTATGTTGTCAGTAATGAATCTAGGGGGTGCAGAAGCCCTCCAGGAATGCTACCTTTAGCTTCTGTACCCTTCCTTCTGAACCGTCAAGGAAGAATAAAGATCAATTCAATTCAGTGCAGCGTTGTCGAAACAGCTACAAGACAGCGATGTGTAGTTGGGCTAGTTGATGTAGATTTGACAACATGATGAAAAAAACAAAACATTGACATAGGACACAAGAGGTCTCTTTTTGTGTCCCATGCCAACACATCTTGCTGAAACTGTGCTTGACATTTGATGATGTTTGGTCTGCTATACCTGCAGCTGTTACTTTCATGTATGTTACGTGATACAGTTGGATTTTTAAGTGTAAACCGAAAAAAAAATAGCTATAAAAGTGCGCCAAAATTCAATTTTTGAAATTCGGTTTCAACAAAAGAAGGTGAGTATCCTTGCAGTGCAAGGCATAGGTAGCTAGTTGTTGAGTACGAGTGAACTGAGGCAGAGTTGGAAAATAACTCAGCAGGGAAGCGAGGCACATAATGTGACGGTGGTATTGTCGGATAAGCAACACAGTTGTGCATTTTGAGGTACTGCTCCGCCGGCTTACATGCCTCTGCAGACCGGGAACCAGCACCACCTCTTCGCCGCCTGCAGGCTGAGCACTGTTTGTTTGCTGTCATGACCCGCTTATTTAGTCGCTTACGTAGGTTTATCAACTTATATAGGAGGCTGACATGAACTCATGCATGGGTATCACATAAAAGTATCTTGTTCTGGCTAGTAGGATGATGGCTAGTGGGCTAGTAGGATGTCCTGTGCCGCACCCGGCATAGGACAGGATTACTTGGAGAGGTATGGGAGAGGCTTTTGTCCTGCAGTGGACAAAGATGACCTAGTGCTGCTGGCAATGAAAAAGGGCGAAAGGAGGTGCGAAAAGCAGGTTTTTAGCAAATGAAAACTCTGGAGGACAGTCTTAGGAGCGCCTTGAAATATTTCGGTTTATGAGGGTTTAACGTCCCAAAGCGACTCAGGCTATGAGAGACGCCGTAGTGTAGGGCGCCGGAAATATCGACCACCTGGGGTTCTTTAACGTGCACTGACAACGCACAATACACGGGCCTCTAGAATTTCGCCTCCATCGAAATTCGACCGCCGCGGCCGGGATCGAACCCGCGTCTTTCGGGCCAGCAGCCGAGCGCCGTAACCACTCAGCCACCGCGGCGGCTGAAATACTTCTCCCACTGTTTGCACTGCTCTCCCAGCATGCATCAACCAACCTCCTCAGTCAGCTTCCTTCTTTTTTTTCCAGCGGCTAAACAAGCTGCAGAGTGTGCTGGATGCCCGGGAGCGCAAGGTCTTCCTCCTCAGCAAAGAGATGGCAGAGATGGCCGACAGCAACGCTGCACTCCAGTGGTGTGGACTCTGCTCCCCAGTCTTTTCAGGAACAGCGAGGCTGCCTGTTTTTTTCAACCCACTGTGAATGAGGCCTTGGCTACTAGCCGCACAAGATCGCTTTCTCTCTGTCTTTCCTACTCATTCACTCATTCATGGTATCCTTATGTCCACCGAGGCAGAAACTATTAGTGTATGTATAAGGGCATTCCGAATTATATTACAGTCGAGCCCACTTATAATGAACACACAGTTAGTACGAACCGAAGATTTCACACAACCGTCACAGTTTATATCGGGGCTATGGCACTGAATCTCAGCCAGAAAAGACACCCACGGACATAAAATTTCGTTGCAGCGAACACACAGGCACCAGGAACTTACAAGAGGCAGCACACTGTGCGGCCTTAATCTTTCATCATCATTGATACCACTTTCGCTTTTTTGCGGAGAGACTGTTTCTTCCCTGGATTACACAAGAAAAGACAAA